>NC_090936.1:182067640-182356124 GCF_040938575.1 Ambystoma mexicanum
CTCTGACACCGTTTTTGGGCCACCAACATTTTCTGGGCTTTAGGGGGTCTAGGATGCCTTTAAACCCCTTTTTTTGGGCCTCCAAAGTTTTCTACATTTTTGCAGCCCTAAGATGCATGTTATGGCCTTTTTTGGGCTGCTATCATATTCTGAACTTTCAGCGGTGTAGGATGCGTTTTTCCTGCCATAAATATTTTTGGGAATTTCAGTGGTTAAGGATGCGGGTTAATGCCCATTTCAGGCTGCAAATGTTTTTGGGACATTCAGGGCTTTCTGACACAGTTTTTAGGCCACCAACATTTTCTGGACTTTAGGGGTTCTAGGAAGCCTGTAAACCCCTTTTATGAGCCTCCAAAGTTTTCTACATTTTTGCAGCCATAAGGTGCATTTTAAGGCATTTTTTGGGCTTCTAACATATTCTGAACTTTCAGGGTGTAAGATGCATTTTTCGTACCATAAATATTTTTGGGAATTTCAGTGGTCTAGGGTACGTGTTAATGCCCCTTATGGGCTACAAATGTTTTGGGGCTATTCAGAGCTCTCTGACACCGTTTTTTGGCCACCAACATTTTCTGGACTTTAGGGGGTCTAGGATGCCTGTAAACCCCTTTTTTGGGCCTCCAAAGTTTTCAACATTTTTGCAGCCTAAGATGGATTTTAAGGCCTTTTTTGGGCTGCTATCATATTCTGAACTTTCGGGGTGTAGGATGCATTTTTTCGTGCACAAAATATTTTGGGGGATTTCAGTGGTCTAGGATGCGGGTTAATGCCCATTTCAGGCTGCAAATGCTTTTGGGACATTCAGAGCTTTCTGACACAGTTTTTAGGCCACCAATATTTTCTGGACTTTAGGGGGTCTAGGATGCCTGTAAACCCCTGTTTTGGGCCTCCAAAGTTTTCTACATTTTTGCAGCCAAAGATGCATTTTAAGGCATTTTTTGGGCTTTTAACATATTCTGAACTTTCAGGGTGTAAGATGCATTTTTCGTACCATAAATATTTTTGGGAATTTCAGTGGTCTAGGATACGTTTTAATGCCCCTTATGGGCTGCAAATGTTTTTGGGATATTCAGAGCTCTCTGACACCGTTTTTTGGCCACCAACATTTTCTGGACTTTAGGGGGTCTAGGATGCCTGTAAACCCCTTTTTTGGGCCTCCAAAGTTTTCAACATTTTTGCAGCCTAAGATGGATTTTAAGGCCTTTTTTGGGCTGCTATCATATTCTGAACTTTCGGGGTGTAGGATGCATTTTTTCGTGCACAAAATATTTTGGGGGATTTCAGTGGTCTAGGATGCGGGTTAATGCCCATTTCAGGCTGCAAATGCTTTTGGGACATTCAGAGCTTTCTGACACAGTTTTTAGGCCACCAATATTTTCTGGACTTTAGGGGGTCTAGGATGCCTGTAAACCCCTGTTTTGGGCCTCCAAAGTTTTCTACATTTTTGCAGCCATAAGATGCATTTTAAGGCATTTTTTGGGCTTTTAACATATTCTGAACTTTCAGGGTGTAAGATGCATTTTTCGTACCATAAATATTTTTGGGAATTTCAGTGGTCTAGGATACGTTTTAATGCCCCTTATGGGCTGCAAATGTTTTTGGGATATTCAGAGCTCTCTGACACCGTTTTTGGGCCACCAACATTTTCTGGACTTTAGGGGGTCTAGGATGCCTGTAAACCCCTTTTTTGGGCCTCCAACGTTTTGAACATTTTTGCAGCCTAAGATGCATTTTAAGGCCTTTTTTGGGCTGCTATCATATTCTGAACTTTCAGTGGTGCAGGATGCATGTTATTTCCATGAACATTTTTGGGGATTTCAGTGGTCTAGGATGCGGGTTAATGCCCATTTCAGGCTGCAAATGTTTTTGGGACATTCAGAGCTTTCTGACACAGTTTTTAGGCCACCAACATTTTCTGGACTTTAGGGGGTCTAGGATGCATGTAAACCCCTTTTTTTGGGCCTCCAAAGTTTTCTACATTTTTGCAGCCATAAGATGCATTTTAAGGCATTTTTTGGGCTTCTAACATATTCTGAGCTTTCAGAGTGTAAGATGCATTTTTCGTGCCATACATATTTTTGGGAATTTCAATGGTCTAGGATGCGTGTTAATGCCCCTTATAGGCTACAAATGTTTTTGGGCTATTCAGAGCTCTCTGACACCGTTTTTTGGCCACCAACATTTTCTGGACTTTAGGGGGTCTAGGATGCCTGTAAACCCCTTTTTTGGGCCTCCATAGTTTTCAACATTTTTGCAGCCTACGATGCATTTTAAGGCCTTTTTTGGGCTGCTATCATATTCTGAACTTTCAGCGGTGCAGGATGCATTTTTCGTGCACAAAATATTTTTGGGAATTTCAGTGGTCTAGGATGAGGGTTAATGCCCATTTCAGGCTGCAAATGTTTTTGGGACATTCAGAGCTCTCTGACACAGTTTTTGGGCCACCAACTTTTTCTGGACTTTAGGGGGTCTAGGATGACTGTAAACCCCTTTTTGGGCCTCTAAAGTTTTCAACATTTTTGCAGCCTAAAATGCATATTAAGGCCTTTTTTGGGCTGCTAACATATTCTGAACTTTCAGTGGTGCAGGATGCATTTTTCGTGCCATAAATATTTTTGGGATTTTCAGTGCTCTAGGATGCGGGTTAATGCCCCTTTCAGGCTGCAAATGTTTTTGAGACATTCAGAGCTCTCTGACCCTGTTTTTGGGCCACCAACATTTTCTGGACTTCAGGGGGTCTAGGATGCCTGTAAACCCCTTTTTTGGGCCTCCAAAGTTTTCTGCATGTTTGCAGCCCTAAAATGCATTTTAAGGCATTTTTTGGGCTGCTAACATATTCTGAACTTTCAGGATGTAAGATGCATTTTTTGTGCCAAAACAATTTTTGGGAATTTCAGTGGTCTAGGATGCGGTTTAATGCCCATTTCAGATTGCAAATATTTTTGGGACATTCAGAACTTTCTGACACAATTTTTAGGGCACCAACATTTTCTGGACTTTAGGGGACCTAGGATGCCTGTAAACCCTTTTTTGGACCTCCAAATTTGTCAATATTTTTGCAGCATAAGATGCATTTTAAGGCCTTTTTTGGGCTGCTAACATATTCTGAACTTTCAGCGGTGTAGGATGCATTTTTCGGGTCATGAAAATTTTTGGGAATTTCAGTGGTCTAGGATGCGGGTTAATGCCCATTTCAGGCTGCAAATGTTTTTGGGATATTCAGAGCTCTCTGACACCGTTTTTGGGCAACCAACATTTTCTGGACTTTAGGGGGTCTAGGATGCCTGTAAACCCCTTTTTTGGGCCTCTAAAGTTTTCAACATGTTTGCAGCCTAAGATGCATATTAAGGCCTTTTTTGGGCTGCTATCATATTCTGAATGTTCAGTGGTGCAGGATGCATGTTATTTCCATAAATATTTTTGGGAATTTCAGTGGTCTAGGATGCGGGTTAATGCCCATTTCAGGCTGCAAATGTTTTTGGGATATTCAGAGCTCTCTGACACCGTTTTTGGGCCACCAACATTTTCTGGACTTTAGGGGGTCTAGGATGCCTGTAAACCCCTTTTTTGGGCCTCCAAAGTTTTCTACATTTTTACAGCCCTAAGGTGCATGTTATGGCCTTTTTTGGGCTGCTAACATATTCTGAACTTTCAGTGGTGTAGGATGCATTTTTCGTGCCATAAATATTTTTGGGAATTTCAGTGGTCTAGGATGCGGGTTAATGCCCATTTCAGGCTGCAAATGTTTTTGGGATATTCAGAGCTTTCTGACACAGTGTTTAGGCCACCAACATTTTCTGGACTTTAGGGGGTCTAGAATGCCTGTAAACCCCTTTTTTGGGCCTCCAAGGTTTTCTACATTTTTGCAGCCATAAGATGCATTTTAAGGCAATTTTTGGGCTTCTAACATATTCTGAACTTTCAGGGTGTAAGATGCATTTTTTGTGCCATGAATATTTTTGGGAATTTCAGTGGTCTAGGATGCGGGTTAATGCCCATTTCAGGCTGCAAATGTTTTTGGGATATTCAGAGCTCCCTGACACCGTTTTTGGGCCACCAACATTTTCTGGACTTTAGGGGTCTAGGATGCCTGTAAACCCCTTTTTTGGACCTTCAAAGTTATCAACATTTTTGCTGCCTAAGATGCATTTTAAGGCCTATTTTGGGCTGCTATCATATTCTGAACTTTCAGTGGTGCAGGATGCATGTTATTTCCATAAATATTTTTGGGAATTTCAGTGGTCTAGGATGCGGGTTAATGCCCATTTCAGGCTGCAAATGTTTTTGAGACATTCAGAGCTCTCTGATCCTGTTTTTGGGCCACCAACATTTTCTGGACTTTAGGGGTCTAGGATGCCTGTAAAGCCCTTTTTTGGGCCTCCAAAGTTTTCAACATTTGTGCAGCCTAAGATGCATTTTAAGTCCTTTTTTGAGCTGCTAACATATTCTGAAATTTCAGGGGTTAGGATGCATTTTTCATGCAGAAAATATTTTTGGGATTTTCAGTGCTCTAGGATGCGCGTTAATGCCCCTTTCCGGCTGCAAATGTTTTTGAGACATTCAGAGCTCTCTGACCCTGTTTTTGGGCCACCAACATTTTCAGGACTTTAGGGGTCTAGGATGCCTAGAAAGCCTATTTTTGGACCTCCAAAGTTTTCAATATTTTTGCAGCCTAAGATGCATTTTAAGGCCTTTTTTGGGCTGCTAACATATTCTGAACTTTCAGCGGTGTAGGATGCATTTTTTCATGCACAAAATATTTTTGGGGATTTCAGTGGTCTAGGATGCGGGTTAATGCCCATTTCAGGCTGCAAATGTTTTTGGGATATTCAGAGCTCTCTGACACCGTTTTTGGGCCACCAACATTTTCTTCTTTAGGGGTCTAGGATGCCTGTAAACCCCTTTTTTGGGCCTCCAAAGTTTTCAACATTTTTGCAGCCTAAGATGCATTTTAAGGCCTTTTTTGGGCTGCTATCATATTCTGAACTTTCAGTGGTGCAGGATGCATGTTATTTCCATAAATATTTTTGGGAATTTCAGTGGCTAAGATGCGGGTTATTGCCCATTTCAGGCTGCAAATGTTTTTGGGATATTCAGAGCTCTCTGACACCGTTTTTGGGCCACCAACATTTTCTGGACTTTAGGGGGTCTAGGATGCCTTGAAACCCCTTTTTTTGGGCCTCCAAAGTTTTCTACATTTTTGCAGCCCTAAGATGCATGTTATGGCCTTTTTTGGGCTGCTAACATATTCTGAACTTTCAGCGGTGTAGGATGCGTTTTTCCTGCCATAAATATTTTTGGGAATTTCAGTGGTTAAGGATGCGGGTTAATGCCCATTTCAGGCTGCAAATGTTTTTGGGACATTCAGGGCTTTCTGACACAGTTTTTAGGCCACCAACATTTTCTGGACTTTAGGGGGTCTAGGATGCCTGTAAACCCCTTTTATGAGCCTCCAAAGTTTTCTACATTTTTGCAGCCATAAGATGCTTTTTAAGGCATTTTTTGGGCTTCTAACATATTCTGAACTTTCAGGGTGTAAGATGCATTTTTCGTACCATAAATATTTTTGGGAATTTCAGTGGTCTAGGATACGTGTTAATGCCCCTTATGGGCTACAAATGTTTTGGGGCTATTCAGAGCTCTCTGACACCGTTTTTTGGCTACCAAAATTTTCTGAACTTTAGGGGGTCTAGGATGCCTGTAAACCCCTTTTTTGGACCTTCAAAGTTATCAACATTTTTGCAGCCTAAGATGGATTCTAAGGCCTTTTTTTGGCTGCTATCATATTCTGAACTTTCAGGGGTGTAGGATGCATTTTTTCATGCACAAAATATTTTTGGGGATTTCAGTGGTCTAGGATGCGGGTTAATGCCCATTTCAGGCTGCAAATGTTTTTGGGATATTCAGAGCTCTCTGACACCGTTTTTGGGCCACCAACATTTTCTGGACTTTAGGGGGTCTAGGATGCCTGTAAACCCCTTTTTTGGGCCTCCAAAGTTTTCAACATTTTTGCAGCCTAAGATGCATTTTAAGGCCTTTTTTGGGCTGCTATCATATTCTGAACATTCAGTGGTGCAGGATGCATGTTATTTCCCTAAATATTTTTGGGAATTTCAGTGGCTAAGATGCGGGTTATTGCCCATTTCAGGCTGCAAATGTTTTTGGGATATTCAGAGCTCTCTGACACCGTTTTTGGGCCACCAACATTTTCTGGACTTTAGGGGGTCTAGGATGCCTTTAAACCCCTTTTTTTGGGCCTCCAAAGTTTTCTACATTTTTGCAGCCCTAAGATGCATGTTATGGCCTTTTTTGGGCTGCTAACATATTCTGAACTTTCAGCGGTGTAGGATGCGTTTTTCCTGCCATAAATATTTTTGGGAATTTCAGTGGTTAAGGATGCGGGTTAATGCCCATTTCAGGCTGCAAATGCTTTTGGGACATTCAGAGCTTTCTGACACAGTTTCCAGGCCACCAACATTTTCTGGACTTTAGGGGGTCTACGATGACTGTAAACCCTTTTTTGTGCCTCCAAAGTTTTCAACATTTTTGCAGCCTAAGATTCATTTTAAGGCCTTTTTGGGCTGCTATCATATTCTGAACTTTCAGTGGTGCAGGATGCATGTTATTTCCATGAATATTTTTGGGAATTTCAGTGGTCTAGGATGCGGGTTAATGCCCATTTCAGGCTGCAAATGTTTTTGGGACATTCAGAGCTTTCTGACACAGTTTTTAGGCCACCAACATTTTCTGGACTTTAGGGGGTCTAGGATGCATGTAAACCCCTTTTTTTGGGCCTCCAAAGTTTTCTACATTTTTGCAGCCATAAGATGCATTTTAAGGCATTTTTTGGGCTTCTAACATATTCTGAACTTTCAGAGTGTAAGATGCATTTTTCGTGCCATACATATTTTTGGGAATTTCAATGGTCTAGGATGCGTGTTAATGCCCCTTATAGGCTACAAATGTTTTGGGGCTATTCAGAGCTATCTGACACCGTTTTTTGGCCACCAACATTTTCTGGACTTTAGGGGGTCTAGGATGCCTGTAAACCCCTTTTTTGGGCCTCCAAAGTTTTCAACATTTTTGCAGCCTACGATGCATTTTAAGGCCTTTTTTGGGCTGCTATCATATTTTGAACTTTCAGCGGTGCAGGATGCATTTTTCGTGCACAAAATATTTTTGGGAATTTCAGTGGTCTAGGATGAGGGTTAATGCCCATTTCAGGCTGCACATGTTTTTGGGACATTCAGAGCTCTCTGACACAGTTTTTGGGCCACCAACTTTTTCTGGACTTTAGGGGGTCTAGGATGCCTGTAAACCCCTTTTTTGGGCCTCTTAGGTTTTCAACATGTTTGCAGCCTAAGATGCATATTAAGGCCTTTTTTGGGCTGCTATCATATTCTGAACTTTCAGTGGTGCAGGATGCATGTTATTTCCATAAATATTTTTGGGAATTTCAGTGGTCTAGGATGCGGGTTAATGCCCATTTCAGACTGCAAATGTTTTTGGGATATTCAGAGCTCTCTGACACCGTTTTTGGGCCACCAACATTTTCTGGACTTTAGGGGGTCTAGGATGCCTGTAAACCCCTTTTCTGGGCCTCCAAAGTTTTCTACATTTTTGCAGCCCTAAGGTGCATGTTATGGCCTTTTTTGGGCTGCTAACATATTCTGAACTTTCAGTGGTGTAGGATGCATTTTTCGTGCCATAAATATTTTTGGGAATTTCAGTGGTCTAGGATGCGGGTTAATGCCCATTTCAGGCTGCAAATGTTTTTGGGATATTCAGAGCTTTCTGACACAGTTTTTAGGCCACCAACATTTTCTGGACTTTAGGGGGTCTAGAATGCCTGTAAACCCTTTTTTGGGCCTCCAAAGTTTTCTACATTTTTGCAGCCATAAGATGCATTTTAAGGCATTTTTTGGGCTTCTAACATATTCTGAACTTTCAGGGTGTAAGATGCATTTTTTGTGCCATAAATATTTTTGGGAATTTCAGTGGTCTAGGATGCGGGTTAATGCCCATTTCAGCCTGCAAATGTTTTTGGGATATTCAGAGCTCTCTGACACCGTTTTTGGGCCACCAACATTTTCTGGACTTTAGGGGGTCTAGGATGCCTGTAAACCCGTTTTTTGGGCCTCCAAAGTTTTCAACATTTTTGCAGCCTAAGATGGATTTTAAGGCCTTTTTTTGGCTGCTATCATATTCTGAACTTTCATGGGTGTAGGATGCATTTTTTCATGCACAAAATATTTTTGGGGATTTCAGTGGTCTAGGATGCGGGTTAATGCCCATTTCAGGCTGCAAATGTTTTTGGGATATTCAGAGCTCTCTGACACCGTTTTTGGGCCACCAACATTTTCTGGACTTTAGGGGTCTAGGATGCCTGTAAACCCCTTTTTTGGACCTTCAAAGTTATCAACATTTTTGCTGCCTAAGATGCATTTTAAGGCCTATTTTGGGCTGCTATCATATTCTGAACTTTCAGTGGTGCAGGATGCATGTTATTTCCATAAATATTTTTGGGAATTTCAGTGGTCTAGGATGCGGGTTAATGCCCATTCAGGCTGCAAATGTTTTTGGGATATTCAGAGCTCTCTGACACTGTTTTTGGGCCACCAACATTTTCTGGACTTTAGGGGGTCTAGGATGCCTGTAAACCCCTTTTTTGGGCCTCCAAAGTTTTCAACATTTGTGCAGCCTAAGATGCATTTTAAGGCCTTTTTTGAGCTGCTAACATATTCTGAAAATTCAGGGGTTAGGATGCATTTTTCGTGCACAAAATATTTTTGGGATTTTCAGTGCTCTAGGATGCGGGTTAATGCCCCTTTCCGGCTGCAAATGTTTTTGAGACATTCAGAGCTCTCTGACCCTGTTTTTGGGCCACCAACATTTTCTGGACTTCAGGGGTCTAGGATGCCTGTAAAGCCCTTTTTTGGACCTCCAAAGTTTTCAATATTTTTGCAGCCTAAGATGCATTTTAAGGCCTTTTTTCGGCTGCTAACATATTCTGAACTTTCAGCGGTGTAGGATGCATTTTTCGTGCACAAAATATTTTTGGGATTTTAAGTGCTCTAGGATGCGGGTTAATGCCCCTTTCCGGCTGCAAATGTTTTTGAGACATTCAGAGCTCTCTGACCCTGTTTTTAGGCCACCAACATTTTCTGGACTTTAGGGGGTCTAGGATGCCTGTAAACCCCTTTTTTGGCCTCCAAAGTTTTCAACATTTGTGCAGCCTAAGATGCATTTTAAGGGCTTTTTTTGGGCTGCTAACATATTCTGAACTTTCAGCGGTGCAGGATGCATTTTTCGTGCCATAAATATTTTTGGGAATTTCAGTGGTCTAGGATGAGGGTTAATGCCCATTTCAGGCTGCAAATGTTTTTGGGACATTCAGAGCTCTCTGACACAGTTTTTGGGCCACCAACTTTTTCTGGACTTTAGGGGGTCTAGGATGACTGTAAACCTCTTTTTTGGGCCTCTAAAGTTTTCAACATTTTTGCAGCCTAAAATGCATATTAAGGCCTTTTTAGGGCTGCTAAAATATTCTGAACTTTCAGTGGTGTAGGATGCATTTTCCGTGCCATAAATATTTTTGGGAATTTCAGTGGTCTAGGATGCAGGTTAATGCCCATTTCAGGCTGCAAATGTTTTTGGGATATTCAGAGCTCTCTGACACCGTTTTTGGGCCACCAACATTTTCTGGACTTTAGGGGGTCTAGGATGCCTGTAAACCCCTTTTTTGGGCCTCCAAAGTTTTCAACATTTGTGCAGCTTAAGATGCATTTTAATGCCTTTTTTAAGCTGCTAACATATTCTGAAATTTCAGCGGTGCAGGATGCATTTTTCGTGCCATAAATATTTTTGGGAATTTCAGTGGTCTAGGATGCGGGTTAATGCCCATTTCAGGCTGCAAATGTTTTTGGGATATTCAGAGCTCTCTGACACCGTTTTTGGGCCACCAACATTTTCTGGACTTTAGGGGGTCTAGGATGCCTGTAAACCCCTTTTTTGGGCCTCCAAAGTTTTCAACATTTGTGCAGCCTAAGATGCATTTTAATGCCTTTTTTAAGCTGCTAACATATTCTGAAATTTCAGGGGTTAGGATGCATTTTTCGTGCCATGAATATTTTTGGGATTTTCAATGCTCTAGGATGCGGGTTAATGCCCCTTTCTGGCTGCAAATGTTTTTGGGACATTCAGAGCTCTCTGACCCTGTTTTTGGGCCACCAACATTTTCTGGACTTTAGGGGGTCTAGGATGCCTGTAAACCCCTTTTTTGGCCTCCAAAGTTTTCAACATTTGTGCAGCCTAAGATGCATTTTAAGGCCTTTTTTGGGCTGCTAACACATTCTGAACTTTCAGTGGTGTAAGATGCATTTTCCGTGCCAAAACTATTTTTCGGAATTTCAGTGGTCTAGGATGCAGGTTAATGCCCCTTATTGGCTACACATGTTTTTGGGACATTCAGAGCTCGCTGGCAGTTTTTTGGGCCACCAGCATTTTCTGGACTTTAGGGGGTCCAGGATGCCTGTAAACCCCTTTTTTGGACCTCCAAAGTTTTCAATATTTTTGCAGCCTAAGATGCATTTTAAGGCCTTTTTTGGGCTGCTAACATATTCTGAACTTTCAGCGGTGTAGGATGCATTTTTCGTGCCATGAATATTTTTGGGAATTTCAGTGGTCTAGGATGCGGTTTAATGCCCATTTCAGGCTGCAAATATTTTTGGGACATTCAGAGCTTTCTGACACAGTTTTTAGGCCACCAACATTTTCTGGACTTTAGGGGGTCTAGAATGCCTGTAAACCCCTTTTTTGGACCTTCAAAGTTTTCAACATTTTTGCAGCCTAAGATGCATTTTAAGGCCTTTTTTGGGCTGCTAACATATTCTGAACTTTCAGTGGTGTAAGATGCATTTTCCGTGCCAAAACTATTTTTGGGAATTTCAGTGGTCTAGGATGCGGGTTAATGCCCATTTCAGGCCGAAATGTTTTTGGGATATTCAGAGCTCTCTGACACCGTTTTTGGGCCACCAACATTTTCTGGACTTTAGGGGGTCTAGGATGCCTGTAAACCCCTTTTTTGGGCCTCCAAAGTTTTCAACATTTGTGCAGCCTAAAATGCATTTTAATGCCTTTTTTGAGCTGCTATCATATTCTGAACTTTCAGTGGTGCAGGATTCATGTTATTTCCATAAATATTTTTGGGAATTTAGTGGTCTAGGATGCGGGTTAATGCCCATTTCAGGCTGCAAATGTTTTTGGGACATTCCGAGCTTTCTGACACAGTTTCTAGGCCACCAACATTTTCTGGACTTTAGGGGGTCTAGGATGACTGTAAACCCCTTTTTTGGGCCTCCAAAGCTTTCAACATTTTTGCAGCCTAAGATGCATTTTAAGGCCTTTTTTGGGCTGCTATCATATTCTGAACTTTCAGTGGTGCAGGATGCATGTTATTTCCATAAATATTTTTGGGGATTTCAGTGGTCTAGGATGCGGGTTAATGCCCATTTCAGGCTGCAAATGTTTTTGGGATATTCAGAGCTCTCTGACACCGTTTTTGGGCCACCAACATTTTCTGGACTTTAGGGGGCCTGGGATGTCTGTAAACCACTTTTTTGGGCCTCCAAAGTTTTCTACATTTTTGCAGCCATAAGATGCATTTTAAGGAATTTTTTGGGCTTCTAACATATTCTGAACTTTCAGGGTGTAAGATGCAATTTTCGTACCATAAATATTTTTGGGAATTTCAGTGGTCTAGGATACGTGTTAATGCCCCTTATGGGCTACAAATGTTTTTGGGATATTCAGAGCTCTCTGACACCGTTTTTGGGCATCCAACATTTTCTGGACTTTAGGGGGTCTAGGATGCCTGTAAACCCCTTTTTTGGGCCTCCAAAGTTTTCAACATTTTTGCAGCCTAAGATGCATTTTAAGCCCTTTTTTGGGCTGCTATCATATTCTGAACTTTCAGTGGTGCAGGATGCATGTTATTTCCATAAATATTTTTGGGAATTTCAGTGGTCTAGGATGCGGGTTAATGACCATTTCAGGCTGCAAATGTTTTTGGGATATTCAGAGCTCTCTGACACCGTTTTTGGGCCACCAACATTTTCTGGATGTTAGGGGGTCTAGGATGCCTGTAAACCCCTTTTTTGGGCCTCCAAAGTTTTCTACATTTTTGCAGCCCTAAGATGCATGTTATGGCCTTTTTTGGGCTGCTAACATATTCTGAACTTTCAGTGGTGTAGGATGCATTTTTCGTGCCATAAATATTTTTGGGAATTTCAGTGGTCTAGGATGCGGGTTAATGCCCATTTCAGGCTGCACATGTTTTTGGGATATTCAGAGCTTTCTGACACAGTTTTTAGGCCACCAACATTTTCTGGACTTTAGGGGGTCTAGGATGCCTGTAAACCCCTTTTTTGGGCCTCCAAAGTTTTCTACATTTTTGCAGCCATAAGATGCATTTTAAGGCATTTTTTGGGCTTCTAACATATTCTGAACTTTCAGGGTGTAAGATGCAATTTTCGTACCATAAATATTTTTGGGAATTTCAGTGGTGTAGGATACGTGTTAATGCCCCTTATGGGCTACAAATGTTTTTGGGATATTCAGAGCTCTCTGACACCGTTTTTGGGCATCCAACATTTTCTGGACTTTAGGGGGTCTAGGATGCCTGTAAACCCCTTTTTTGGGCCTCCAAAGTTTTCAACATTTTTGCAGCCTAAGATGCATTTTAAGCCCTTTTTTGGGCTGCTATCATATTCTGAACTTTCAGTGGTGCAGGATGCATGTTATTTCCATAAATATTTTTGGGAATTTCAGTGGTCTAGGATGCGGGTTAATGACCATTTCAGGCTGCAAATGTTTTTGGGATATTCAGAGCTCTCTGACACCGTTTTTGAGCCACCAACATTTTCTGGATGTTAGGGGGTCTAGGATGCCTGTAAACCCCTTTTTTAGGCCTCCAAAGTTTTCTACATTTTTGCAGCCCTAAGATGCATGTTATGGCCTTTTTTGGGCTGCTAACATATTCTGAACTTTCAGTGGTGTAGGATGCATTTTTCGTGCCATAAATATTTTTGGGAATTTCAGTGGTCTAGGATGCGGGTTAATGCCCATTTCAGGCTGCAAATGTTTTTGGGATATTCAGAGCTTTCTGACACAGTTTTTAGGCCACCAACATTTTCTGGACTTTAGGGGGTCTAGGATGCCTGTAAACCCCTTTTTTGGGCCTCCAAAGTTTTCTACATTTTTGCAGCCATAAGATGCATTTTAAGGCATTTTTTGGGCTTCTAACATATTCTGAACTTTCAGGGTGTAAGATGCAATTTTCGTACCATAAATATTTTTGGGAATTTCAGTGGTGTAGGATACGTGTTAATGCCCCTTATGGGCTACAAATGTTTTTGGGATATTCAGAGCTCTCTGACACCGTTTTTGGGCATCCAACATTTTCTGGACTTTAGGGGGTCTAGGATGCCTGTAAACCCCTTTTTTGGGCCTCCAAAGTTTTCAACATTTTTGCAGCCTAAGATGCATTTTAAGCCCTTTTTTGGGCTGCTATCATATTCTGAACTTTCAGTGGTGCAGGATGCATGTTAGTTCCATAAATATTTTTGGGAATTTCAGTGGTCTAGGATGCGGGTTAATGACCATTTCAGGCTGCAAATGTTTTTGGGATATTCAGAGCTCTCTGACACCGTTTTTGGGCCACCAACATTTTCTGGATGTTAGGGGGTCTAGGATGCCTGTAAACCCCTTTTTTGGGCCTCCAAAGTTTTCTACATTTTTGCAGCCCTAAGATGCATGTTATGGCCTTTTTTGGGCTGCTAACATATTCTGAACTTTCAGTGGTGTAGGATGCATTTTTCGTGCCATAAATATTTTTGGGAATTTCAGTGGTCTAGGATGCGGGTTAATGCCCATTTCAGGCTGCAAATGTTTTTGGGACATTCAGAGCTCTCTGACACAGTTTTTGGGCCACCAACTTTTTCTGGACTTTAGGGGGTCTAGGATGACTGTAAACCCCTTTTTGGGCCTCTAAAGTTTTCAACATTTTTGCAGCCTAAAATGCATATTAAGGCCTTTTTTGGGCTGCTAACATATTCTGAACTTTCAGTGGTGCAGGATGCATTTTTCGTGCCATAAATATTTTTGGGATTTTCAGTGCTCTAGGATGCGGGTTAATGCCCCTTTCAGGCTGCAAATGTTTTTGAGACATTCAGAGCTCTCTGACCCTGTTTTTGGGCCACCAACATTTTCTGGACTTCAGGGGGTCTAGGATGCCTGTAAACCCCTTTTTTGGGCCTCCAAAGTTTTCTGCATGTTTGCAGCCCTAAAATGCATTTTAAGGCATGTTTTGGGCTGCTAACATATTCTGAACTTTCAGGATGTAAGATGCATTTTTTGTGCCAAAACAATTTTTGGGAATTTCAGTGGTCTAGGATGCGGTTTAATGCCCATTTCAGGCTGCAAATATTTTTGGGACATTCAGAACTTTCTGACACAATTTTTAGGCCACCAACATTTTCTGGACTTTAGGGGGTCTAGGATGCCTGTAAACCCTTTTTTGGACCTCCACATTTGTCAATATTTTTGCAGCCTAAGATGCATTTTAAGGCCTTTTTTGGGCTGCTAACATATTCTGAACTTTCAGCGGTGTAGGATGCATTTTTCGTGCCATGAATATTTTTGGGAATTTCAGTGGTCTAGGATGCGGGTTAATGCCCATTTCAGGCTGCAAATGTTTTTGGGATATTCAGAGCTCTCTGACACCGTTTTTGGGCAACCAACATTTTCTGGACTTTAGGGGGTCTAGGATGCCTGTAAACCCCTTTTTTGGGCCTCTTAAGTTTTCAACATGTTTGCAGCCTAAGATGCATATTAAGGCCTTTTTTGGGCTGCTATCATATTCTGAACTTTCAGTGGTGCAGGATGCATGTTATTTCCATAAATATATTTGGGAATTTCAGTGGTCTAGGATGCGGGTTAATGCCCATTTCAGACTGCAAATGTTTCTGGGATATTCAGAGCTCTCTGACACCGTTTTTGGGCCACCAACATTTTCTGGACTTTAGGGGGTCTAGGATGCCTGTAAACCCGTTTTTTGGGCCTCCAAAGTTTTCAACATTTTTGCAGCCTAAGATGGATTTTAAGGCCTTTTTTTGGCTGCTATCATATTCTGAACTTTCATGGGTGTAGGATGCATTTTTTCATGCACAAAATATTTTTGGGGATTTCAGTGGTCTAGGATGCGGGTTAATGCCCATTTCAGGCTGCAAATGTTTTTGGGACATTCAGAGCTCTCTGACACAGTTTTTGGGCCACCAACTTTTTCTGGACTTTAGGGGGTCTAGGATGACTGTAAACCTCTTTTTTGGGTCTCTAAAGTTTTCAACATTTTTGCAGCCTAAAATGCATATTAAGGCCTTTTTAGGGCTGCTAAAATATTCTGAACTTTCAGTGGTGTAGGATGCATTTTCTGTGCCATAAATATTTTTGGGAATTTCAGTGGTCTAGGATGCGGGTTAATGCCCATTTCAGGCTGCAAATGTTTTTGGGATATTCAGAGCTCTCTGACACCGTTTTTGGGCCACCAACATTTTCTGGACTTTAGGGGGTCTAGGATGCCTGTAAACCCCTTTTTTGGGCCTCCAAAGTTTTCAACATTTGTGCAGCCTAAGATGCATTTTAAGTCCTTTTTTGAGCTGCTAACATATTCTGAACTTTCATGGGTGTAGGATGCATTTTTTCATGCACAAAATATTTTTGGGGATTTCAGTGGTCTAGGATGCGGGTTAATGCCCATTTCAGGCTGCAAATGTTTTTGGGATATTCAGAGCTCTCTGACACCGTTTTTGGGCCACCAACATTTTCTGGACTTTAGGGGTCTAGGATGCCTGTAAACCCCTTTTTTGGACCTTCAAAGTTATCAACATTTTTGCTGCCTAAGATGCATTTTAAGGCCTATTTTGGGCTGCTATCATATTCTGAACTTTCAGTGGTGCAGGATGCATGTTATTTCCATAAATATTTTTGGGAATTTCAGTGGTCTAGGATGCGGGTTAATGCCCATTTCAGGCTGCAAATGTTTTTGGGATATTCAGAGCTCTCTGACACCGTTTTTGGGCCACCAACATTTTCTGGACTTTAGGGGGTCTAGGATGCCTGTAAACCCCTTTTTTGGGCCTCCAAAGTTTTCAACATTTGTGCAGCCTAAGATGCATTTTAAGGCCTTTTTTGAGCTGCTAACATATTCTGAAAATTCAGGGGTTAGGATGCATTTTTCGTGCACAAAATATTTTTGGGATTTTCAGTGCTCTAGGATGCGGGTTAATGCCCCTTTCCGGCTGCAAATGTTTTTGAGACATTCAGAGCTCTCTGACCCTGTTTTTGGGCCACCAACATTTTCTGGACTTCAGGGGTCTAGGATGCCTGTAAAGCCCTTTTTTGGACCTCCAAAGTTTTCAATATTTTTGCAGCCTAAGATGCATTTTAAGGCCTTTTTTCGGCTGCTAACATATTCTGAACTTTCAGCGGTGTAGGATGCATTTTTCGTGCACAAAATATTTTTGGGATTTTCAGTGCTCTAGGATGCGGGTTAATGCCCCTTTCCGGCTGCAAATGTTTTTGAGACATTCAGAGCTCTCTGACCCTGTTTTTGGGCCACCAACATTTTCTGGACTTTAGGGGGTCTAGGATGCCTGTAAACCCCTTTTTTGGGCCTCTTAAGTTTTCAACATGTTTGCAGCCTAAGATGCATATTAAGGCCTTTTTTGGGCTGCTATCATATTCTGAACTTTCAGTGGTGCAGGATGCATGTTATTTCCATAAATATTTTTGGGAATTTCAGTGGTGTAGGATGCGGGTTAATGCCCATTTCCGGCTGCAAATGTTTTTGAGACATTCAGAGCTCTCTGACCCTGTTTTTGGGCCACCAACATTTTCTTGACTTTAGGGCGTCTAGGATGCCTGTAAACCCCTTTTTTGGCCTCCAAAGTTTTCAACATTTGTGCAGCCTAAGATGCATTTTAAGGGCTTTTTTTGGGCTGCTAACATATTCTGAACTTTCAGCGGTGCAGGATGCATTTTTCGTGCCATAAATATTTTTGGGAATTTCAGTGGTCTAGGATGAGGGTTAATGCCCATTTCAGGCTGCAAATGTTTTTGGGACATTCAGAGCTCTCTGACACAGTTTTTGGGCCACCAACTTTTTCTGGACTTTAGGGGGTCTAGGATGACTGTAAACCTCTTTTTTGGGCCTCTAAAGTTTTCGACATTTTTGCAGCCTAAAATGCATATTAAGGCCTTTTTAGGGCTGCTAAAATATTCTGAACTTTCAGTGGTGTAGGATGCATTTTCCGTGCCATAAATATTTTTGGGAATTTCAGTGGTCTAGGATGCGGGTTAATGCCCATTTCAGGCTGCAAATGTTTTTGGGATATTCAGAGCTCTCTGACACCGATTTTGGGCCACCAACATTTTCTGGATTTTAGGGGGTCTAGGATGCCTGTAACCCCCTTTTTTGGGCCTCCAAAGTTTTCAACATTTGTGCAGCTTAAGATGCATTTTAATGCCTTTTTTAAGCTGCTAACATATTCTGAAATTTCAGCGGTGCAGGATGCATTTTTCGTGCCATAAATATTTTTGGGAATTTCAGTGGTCTAGGATGAGGGTTAATGCCCATTTCAGGCTGCAAATGTATTTGGGACATTCAGAGCTCTCTGACACAGTTTTTGGGCCACCAACTTTTTCTGGACTTTAGGGGGTCTAGGATGACTGTAAACCTCTTTTTTGGGTCTCTAAAGTTTTCAACATTTTTGCAGCCTAAAATGCATATTAAGGCCTTTTTAGGGCTGCTAAAATATTCTGAAATTTCAGTGGTGTAGGATGCATTTTCCGTGCCATAAATATTTTTGGGAATTTCAGTGGTCTAGGATGCGGGTTAATGCCCATTTCAGGCTGCAAATGTTTTTGGGATATTCAGAGCTCTCTGACACCGTTTTTGGGCCACCAACATTTTCTGGACTTTAGGGGGTCTAGGATGCCTGTAAACCCCTTTTTTGGGCCTCCAAAGTTTTCAACATTTGTGCAGCCTAAGATGCATTTTAATGCCTTTTTTAAGCTGCTAACATATTCTGAAATTTCAGGGGTTAGGATGCATTTTTCGTGCCATGAATATTTTTGGGATTTTCAATGCTCTAGGATGCGGGTTAATGCCCCTTTCTGGCTGCAAATGTTTTTGAGACATTCAGAGCTCTCTGACCCTGTTTTTGGGCCACCAACATTTTCTGGACTTTAGGGGGTCTAGGATGCCTGTAAAGCCCTTTTTTGGACCTCCAAAGTTTTCAATATTTTTGCAGCCTAAGATGCATTTTAAGGCCTTCTTTGGACTGCTACCATATTCTGAACTTTCAGCGGTGTAGGATGCATTTTTCGTGCCATGAATATTTTTGGGAATTTCAGTGGTCTAGGATGCGGGTTAATGCCCATTTCCGGCTGCAAATGTTTTTGAGACATTCAGAGCTCTCTGACCCTGTTTTTGGGCCACCAACATTTTCTGGACTTTAGGGGGTCTAGGATGCCTGTAAACCCCTTTTTTGGCCTCCAAAGTTTTCAACATTTGTGCAGCCTAAGATGCATTTTAAGGCCTTTTTTGGGCTACTAACACATTCTGAACTTTCAGTGGTGTAAGATGCATTTTCCGTGCCAAAACTATTTTTCGGAATTTCAGTGGTCTAGGATGCAGGTTAATGCCCCTTATTGGCTACACATGTTTTTGGGACATTCAGAGCTCGCTGGCAGTTTTTTGGGCCACCAACATTTTCTGGACTTTAGGGGGTCTAGGATGCCTGTAAACCCCTTTTTTGGACCTCCAAAGTTTTCAATATTTTTGCAGCCTAAGATGCATTTTAAGGCCTTTTTTGGGCTGCTAACATATTCTGAACTTTCAGCGGTGTAGGATGCATTTTTCGTGCCATGAATATTTTTGGGAATTTCAGTGGTCTAGGATGCAGTTTAATGCCCATTTCAGGCTGCAAATATTTTTGGGACATTCAGAGCTTTCTGACACAGTTTTTAGGCCACCAACATTTTCTGGACTTTAGGGGGTCTAGAATGCCTGTAAACCCCTTTTTTGGACCTTCAAAGTTTTCAACATTTTTGCAGCCTAAGATGCATTTTAAGGCCTTTTTTGGGCTGCTAACATATTCTGAACTTTCAGTGGTGTAAGATGCATTTTCCGTGCCAAAACTATTTTTGGGAATTTCAGTGGTCTAGGATGCGGGTTAATGCCCATTTCAGGCCGAAATGTTTTTGGGATATTCAGAGCTCTCTGACACCGTTTTTGGGCCACCAACATTTTCTGGACTTTAGGGGGTCTAGGATGCCTGTAAACCCCTTTTTTGGGCCTCCAAAGTTTTCAACATTTGTGCAGCCTAAAATGCATTTTAATGCCTTTTTTGAGCTGCTATCATATTCTGAACTTTCAGTGGTGCAGGATGCATGTTATTTCCATAAATATTTTTGGAAATTTAGTGGCCTAGGATGCGGGTTAATGCCCATTTCAGGCTGCAAATGTTTTTGGGACATTCCGAGCTTTCTGACACAGTTTCTAGGCCACCAACATTTTCTGGACTTTAGGGGGTCTAGGATGACTGTAAACCCCTTTTTTGGGCCTCCAAAGTTTTCAACATTTTTGCAGCCTAAGATGCATTTTAAGGCCTTTTTTGGGCTGCTATCATATTCTGAACTTTCAGTGGTGCAGGATGCATGTTATTTCCATAAATATTTTTGGGAATTTAGTGGTCTAGGATGCGGGTTAATGCCCATTTCAGGCTGCAAATGTTTTTGGGACATTCCGAGCTTTCTGACACAGTTTCTAGGCCACCAACATTTTCTGGACTTTAGGGGGTCTAGGATGACTGTAAACCCCTTTTTTGGTCCTCCAAAGTTTTCAACATTTTTGCAGCCTAAGATGCATTTTAAGGCATTTTTTGGGCTTCTAACATATTCTGAACTTTCAGAGTGTAAGATGCATTTTTCGTGCCATACATATTTTTGGGAATTTCAATGGTCTAGGATGCGTGTTAATGCCCCTTATAGGCTACAAATGTTTTGGGAATATTCAGAGCTCTCTGACACCGTTTTTTGGCCACCAACATTTTCTGGACTTTAGGGGGTCTACGATGCCTGTAAACCACTTTTTTGGGCCTCCAAAGTTTTTTACATTTTTGCAGCCCTAAGATGCATGTTATGGCCTTTTTTGGGCTGCTAACATATTCTGAACTTTCAGCGGTGTAGGATGCGTTTTTCCTGCCATAAATATTTTTGGGAATTTCAGTGGTTAAGGATGCGGGTTAATGCCCATTTCAGGCTGCAAATGTTTTTGGGACATTCAGAGCTGTCTGACACAGTTTTTAGGCCACCAACATTTTCTTGACTTTAGGGGGTCGAGGATGCCTGTAAACCCCTTTTTTGGGCCTCCAAAGTTTTCTACATTTTTGCAGCCATAAGATGCATTTTAAGGAATTTTTTGGGCTTCTAACATATTCTGAACTTTCAGGGTGTAAGATGCAATTTTCGTACCATAAATATTTTTGGGAATTTCAGTGGTCTAGGATACGTGTTAATGCCCCTTATGGGCTACAAATGTTTTTGGGATATTCAGAGCTCTCTGACACCGTTTTTGGGCATCCAACATTTTCTGGACTTTAGGGGGTCTAGGATGCCTGTAAACCCCTTTTTTGGGCCTCCAACGTTTTCAACATTTTTGCAGCCTAAGATGCATTTTAAGCCCTTTTTTGGGCTGCTATCATATTCTGAACTTTCAGTGGTGCAGGATGCATGTTATTTCCATAAATATTTTTGGGAATTTCAGTGGTCTAGGATGCGGGTTAATGACCATTTCAGGCTGCAAATGTTTTTGGGATATTCAGAGCTCTCTGACACCGTTTTTGGGCCACCAACATTTTCTGGATGTTAGGGGGTCTAGGATGCCTGTAAACCCCTTTTTTGGGCCTCCAAAGTTTTCTACATTTTTGCAGCCCTAAGATGCATGTTATGGCCTTTTTTGGGCTGCTAACATATTCTGAACTTTCAGTGGTGTAGGATGCATTTTTCGTGCCATAAATATTTTTGGGAATTTCAGTGGTCTAGGATGCGGGTTAATGCCCATTTCAGGCTGCACATGTTTTTGGGATATTCAGAGCTTTCTGACACAGTTTTTAGGCCACCAACATTTTCTGGACTTTAGGGGGTCTAGGATGCCTGTAAACCCCTTTTTTGGGCCTCCAAAGTTTTCTACATTTTTGCAGCCATAAGATGCATTTTAAGGCATTTTTTGGGCTTCTAACATATTCTGAACTTTCAGGGTGTAAGATGCAATTTTCGTACCATAAATATTTTTGGGAATTTCAGTGGTGTAGGATACGTGTTAATGCCCCTTATGGGCTACAAATGTTTTTGGGATATTCAGAGCTCTCTGACACCGTTTTTGGGCATCCAACATTTTCTGGACTTTAGGGGGTCTAGGATGCCTGTAAACCCCTTTTTTGGGCCTCCAAAGTTTTCAACATTTTTGCAGCCTAAGATGCATTTTAAGCCCTTTTTTGGGCTGCTATCATATTCTGAACTTTCAGTGGTGCAGGATGCATGTTATTTCCATAAATATTTTTGGGAATTTCAGTGGTCTAGGATGCGGGTTAATGACCATTTCAGGCTGCAAATGTTTTTGGGATATTCAGAGCTCTCTGACACCGTTTTTGGGCCACCAACATTTTCTGGATGTTAGGGGGTCTAGGATGCCTGTAAACCCCTTTTTTGGGCCTCCAAAGTTTTCTACATTTTTGCAGCCCTAAGATGCATGTTATGGCCTTTTTTGGGCTGCCAACATATTCTGAACTTTCAGTGGTGTAGGATGCATTTTTCGTGCCATAAATATTTTTGGGAATTTCAGTGGTCTAGGATGCGGGTTAATGCCCATTTCAGGCTGCACATGTTTTTGGGATATTCAGAGCTTTCTGACACAGTTTTTAGGCCACCAACATTTTCTGGACTTTAGGGGGTCTAGGATGCCTGTAAACCCCTTTTTTGGGCCTCCAAAGTTTTCTACATTTTTGCAGCCATAAGATGCATTTTAAGGCATTTTTTGGGCTTCTAATATATTCTGAACTTTCAGGGTGTAAGATGCATTTTTCGTGCCATGAATATTTTTGGGAATTTCAGTGGTCTAGGATGCGTGTTAATGCCCCTTATAGGCTACAAATGTTTTGGGGATATTCAGAGCTCTCTGACACTGTGTTTTGGCCACCAACATTTTCTGGACTTAAGGGGGTCTAGGATGCCTGTAAACCCCTTTTTTGGGCCTCCAAAGTTTTCAACATTTTTGCAGCCTAAGATGGATTTTAAGGCCTTTCTTTGGCTGCTATAATATTCTGAACTTTCAGGGGTGTAGGATGCTTTTTTTCATGCACAAAATATTTTTGGGGATTGCAGTGGTCTTGGATGCGGGTTAATGCCCATTTCAGGCTGCAAATGTTTTTGGGATATTCAGAGCTCTCTGACACCGTTTTTGGGCCACCAACATTTTTTGGACTTTAGGGGGTCTAGGATGCCTGTAAACCCCTTTTTTGGGCCTCCAAAGTTTTCAACATTTGTGCAGCCTAAGATGCATTTTAAGGCCTTTTTTGAGCTGCTAACATATTCTGAAATTTCAGGGGTTAGGATGCATTTTTCGTGCACAAAATATTTTTGGGATTTTCAGTGCTCTAGGATGCGGGTTAATGCCCCTTTCTGGCTGCAAATGTTTTTGAGACATTCAGAGCTCTCTGACCCTGTTTTTGGGCCACCAACATTTTCTGGACTTTAGGGGTCTAGGATGCCTGTAAAGCCCTTTTTTGGACCTCCAAAGTTTTCAATATTTTTGCAGCCTAAGATCCATTTTAAGGCCTTTTTTGGGCTGCTAACATATTCTGAACTTTCAGTGGTGTAAGATGCATTTTCCGTGCCAAAACTATTTTTCGGAATTTCAGTGGTCTAGGATGCAGGTTAATGCCCCTTATTGGCTACACATGTTTTTGGGACATTCAGAGCTCGCTGGCAGTTTTTTGGCCCACCAACATTTTCTGGACTTTAGGGGGTCTAGGATGCCTGTAAACCCCTTTTTTGGACCTCCAAATTTGTCAATATTTTTGCAGCCTAAGATGCATTTTAATGCCTTTTTTGGGCTGCTAACATATTCTGAACTTTCAGCGGTGTAGGATGCATTTTTCGTGCCATGAATATTTTTGGGAATTTCAGTGGTCTAGGATGCGGTTTAATACCCATTTCAGGCTGCAAATATTTTTGGGACATTCAGAGCTTTCTGACACAGTTTTTGGGCCACCAACATTTTCTGGACTTTAGGGGGCCTAGGATGTCTGTAAACCACTTTTTTGGGCCTCCAAAGTTTTTTTACATTTTTGCAGCCCTAAGATGCATGTTATGGCCTTTTTTGGGCTGCTAACATATTCTGAACTTTCAGCGGTGTAGGATGCGTTTTTCCTGCCATAAATATTTTTGAGAATTTCAGTGGTTAAGGATGCGGGTTAATGCCCATTTCAGGCTGCAAATGTTTTTGGGACATTCAGAGCTGTCTGACACACTTTTTAGGCCACCAACATTTTCTTGACTTTAGGGGGTCGAGGATGCCTGTAAACCCCTTTTTTGGGCCTCCAAAGTTTTCTACATTTTTGCAGCCATAAGATGCATTTTAAGGAATTTTTTGGGCTTCTAACATATTCTGAACTTTCAGGGTGTAAGATGCAATTTTCGTACCATAAATATTTTTGGGAATTTCAGTGGTCTAGGATACGTGTTAATGCCCCTTATGGGCTACAAATGTTTTTGGGATATTCAGAGCTCTCTGACACCGTTTTTGGGCATCCAACATTTTCTGGACTTTAGGGGGTCTAGGATGCCTGTAAACCCCTTTTTTGGGCCTCCAAAGTTTTCAACATTTTTGCAGCCTAAGATGCATTTTAAGCCCTTTTTTGGGCTGCTATCATATTCTGAACTTTCAGTGGTGCAGGATGCATGTTATTTCCATAAATATTTTTGGGAATTTCAGTGGTCTAGGATGCGGGTTAATGACCATTTCAGGCTGCAAATGTTTTTGGGATATTCAGAGCTCTCTGACACCGTTTTTGGGCCACCAACATTTTCTGGATGTTAGGGGGTCTAGGATGCCTGTAAACCCCTTTTTTGGGCCTCCAAAGTTTTCTACATTTTTGCAGCCCTAAGATGCATGTTATGGCCTTTTTTGGGCTGCTAACATATTCTGAACTTTCAGTGGTGTAGGATGCATTTTTCGTGCCATAAATATTTTTGGGAATTTCAGTGGTCTAGGATGCGGGTTAATGCCCATTTCAGGCTGCACATGTTTTTGGGATATTCAGAGCTTTCTGACACAGTTTTTAGGCCACCAACATTTTCTGGACTTTAGGGGGTCTAGGATGCCTGTAAACCCCTTTTTTTGGGCCTCCAAAGTTTTCTACATTTTTGCAGCCATAAGATGCATTTTAAGGCATTTTTTGGGCTTCTAACATATTCTGAACTTTCAGGGTGTAAGATGCAATTTTCGTACCATAAATATTTTTGGGAATTTCAGTGGTGTAGGATACGTGTTAATGCCCCTTATGGGCTACAAATGTTTTTGGGATATTCAGAGCTCTCTGACACCGTTTTTGGGCATCCAACATTTTCTGGACTTTAGGGGGTCTAGGATGCCTGTAAACCCCTTTTTTGGGCCTCCAAAGTTTTCAACATTTTTGCAGCCTAAGATGCATTTTAAGCCCTTTTTTGGGCTGCTATCATATTCTGAACTTTCAGTGGTGCAGGATGCATGTTATTTCCATAAATATTTTTGGGAATTTCAGTGGTCTAGGATGCGGGTTAATGACCATTTCAGGCTGCAAATGTTTTTGGGATATTCAGAGCTCTCTGACACCGTTTTTGGGCCACCAACATTTTCTGGATGTTAGGGGGTCTAGGATGCCTGTAAACCCCTTTTTTGGGCCTCCAAAGTTGTCTACATTTTTGCAGCCCTAAGATGCATGTTATGGCCTTTTTTGGGCTGCTAACATATTCTGAACTTTCAGTGGTGTAGGATGCATTTTTCGTGCCATAAATATTTTTGGGAATTTCAGTGGTCTAGGATGCGGGTTAATGCCCATTTCAGGCTGCACATGTTTTTGGGATATTCAGAGCTTTCTGACACAGTTTTTAGGCCACCAACATTTTCTGGACTTTAGGGGGTCTAGGATGCCTGTAAACCCCTTTTTTGGGCCTCCAAAGTTTTCTACATTTTTGCAGCCATAAGATGCATTTTAAGGCATTTTTTGGGCTTCTAACATATTCTGAACTTTCAGGGTGTAAGATGCAATTTTCGTACCATAAATATTTTTGGGAATTTCAGTGGTGTAGGATACGTGTTAATGCCCCTTATGGGCTACAAATGTTTTTGGGATATTCAGAGCTCTCTGACACCGTTTTTGGGCATCCAACATTTTCTGGACTTTAGGGGGTCTAGGATGCCTGTAAACCCCTTTTTTGGGCCTCCAAAGTTTTCAACATTTTTGCAGCCTAAGATGCATTTTAAGCCCTTTTTTGGGCTGCTATCATATTCTGAACTTTCAGTGGTGCAGGATGCATGTTATTTCCATAAATATTTTTGGGAATTTCAGTGGTCTAGGATGCGGGTTAATGACCATTTCAGGCTGCAAATGTTTTTGGGATATTCAGAGCTCTCTGACACCGTTTTTGGGCCACCAACATTTTCTGGATGTTAGGGGGTCTAGGATGCCTGTAAACCCCTTTTTTGGGCCTCCAAAGTTTTCTACATTTTTGCAGCCCTAAGATGCATGTTATGGCCTTTTTTGGGCTGCTAACATATTCTGAACTTTCAGTGGTGTAGGATGCATTTTTCGTGCCATAAATATTTTTGGGAATTTCAGTGGTCTAGGATGCGGGTTAATGCCCATTTCAGGCTGCACATGTTTTTGGGATATTCAGAGCTTTCTGACACAGTTTTTAGGCCACCAACATTTTCTGGACTTTAGGGGGTCTAGGATGCCTGTAAACCCCTTTTTTGGGCCTCCAAAGTTTTCTACATTTTTGCAGCCATAAAATGCATTTTAAGGCATTTTTTGGGCTTCTAATATATTCTGAACTTTCAGGGTGTAAGATGCATTTTTCGTGCCATAAATATTTTTGGGAATTTCAGTGGTCTAGGATGCGTGTTAATGCCCCTTATAGGCTACAAATGTTTTGGGGATATTCAGAGCTCTCTGACACCGTTTTTTGGCCACCAACATTTTCTGGACTTAAGGGGGCCTAGGATGCCTGTAAACCCCTTTTTTGGGCCTCCAAAGTTTTCAACATTTTTGCAGCCTAAGATGGATTTTAAGGCCTTTCTTTGGCTGCTATCATATTCTGAACTTTCAGGGGTGTAGGATGTTTTTTTTTCATGCACAAAATATTTTTGGGGATTGCAGTGGTCTAGGATGCGGGTTAATGCCCATTTCAGGCTGCAAATGTTTTTGGGATATTCAGAGCTCTCTGACACCGTTTTTGGGCCACCAACATTTTCTGGACTTTAGGGGGTCTAGGATGCCTGTAAACCCCTTTTTTGGGCCTCCAAAGTTTTCAACATTTGTGCAGCCTAAGATGCATTTTAAGGCCTTTTTTGAGCTGCTAACATATTCTGAAATTTCAGGGGTTAGGATGCATTTTTCGTGCACAAAATATTTTTGGGATTTTCAGTGCTCTAGGATGCGGGTTAATGCCCCTTTCCGGCTGCAAATGTTTTTGAGACATTCAGAGCTCTCTGACCCTGTTTTTGGGCCACCAACATTTTCTGGACTTTAGGGGTCTAGGATGCCTGTAAAGCCCTTTTTTGGACCTCCAAAGTTTTCAATATTTTTGCAGCCTAAGATCCATTTTAAGGCCTTTTTTGGGCTGCTAACATATTCTGAACTTTCAGTGGTGTAAGATGCATTTTCCGTGCCAAAACTATTTTTCGGAATTTCAGTGGTCTAGGATGCAGGTTAATGCCCCTTATTGGCTACACATGTTTTTGGGACATTCAGAGCTCGCTGGCAGTTTTTTGGCCCACCAACATTTTCTGGACTTTAGGGGGTCTAGGATGCCTGTAAACCCCTTTTTTGGACCTCCAAATTTGTCAATATTTTTGCAGCCTAAGATGCATTTTAAGGCCTTTTTTGGGCTGCTAACATATTCTGAACTTTCAGCGGTGTAGGATGCATTTTTCGTGCCATGAATATTTTTGGGAATTTCAGTGGTCTAGGATGCGGTTTAATGCCCATTTCAGGCTGCAAATATTTTTGGGCCATTCAGAGCTTTCTGACACAGTTTTTGGGCCACCAACATTTTCTGGACTTTAGGGGGTCTAGGATGCCTGTAAACCCCTTTTTTGGACCTCCAAAGTTTTCAACATTTTTGCAGCCTAAGATGCATTTTAAGGCCTTTTTTGGGCTGCTATCATATTCTGAACTTTCATTGGTGCAGGATGCATGTTATTTCCATAAATATTTTTGGGAATTTCAGTGGTCTAGGATGCAGGTTAATGCCCCTTATAGGCTACAAAAAAGTTTTTGGGACATTCAGAGCTCTCTGACAGTTTTTTGGGCCACCAACATTTTCTGGACTTTAGGGGTCTAGGATGCCTGTAAAGCCCTTTTTTGGACCTCCAAAGTTTTCAATATTTTTGCAGCCTAAGATGCATTTTAAGGCCTTTTTTGGGCTGCTAACATATTCTGAACTTTCAGCGGTGTAGGATGCATTTTTCGTGCCATGAATATTTTTGGGAATTTCAGTGGTCTAGGATGCGGTTTAATACCTATTTCAGGCTGCAAATATTTTTGGGACATTCAGAGCTTTCTGACACAGTTTTTAGGCCACCAACATTTTCTGGACTTTAGGGGGTCTAGGATGCCTGTAAACCCCTTTTTTGGACCTCCAAAGTTTTCAATATTTTTGCAGCCTAAGATGCATTTTAAGGCCTTTTTTGGGCTGCTAACATATTCTGAACTTTCAGCGGTGTAGGATGCATTTTTCGTGCCATGAATATTTTTGGGAATTTCAGTGGTCTAGGATGCGGTTTAATACCTATTTCAGGATGCAAATATTTTTGGGACATTCAGAGCTTTCTGACACCGTTTTTGGGCAACCAACATTTTCTGGACTTTAGGGGGTCTAGGATGCCTGTAAACCCCTTTTTTGGGCCTCCAAAGTTTTCAACATTTTTGCAGCCTAAGATGCATTTTAAGGCCTTTTTTGGGCTGCTATCATATTCTGAACTTTCAGGGGTGTAGGGTGCATTTTTCGTGCCCAAAATATTTTTTGGGAATTTCAGTGGTCTAGGATGCGGGTTAATGCCCATTTCAGGCTGCAAATGTTTTTGGGACATTCTGAGCTTTCTGACACAGTTTCTAGGCCACCAACATTTTCTGGACTTTAGGGGGTCTAGGATGACTGTAAACCCCTTTTTTGGGCCTCCAAAGTTTTCAACATTTTTGCAGCCTAAGATGATTTTTAGGCCTTTTTTGGGCTGCTATCATATTCTGAACTTTCAGTGGTGCAGGATGCATGTTATTTCCATAAATACTTTTGGGAATTTCAGTGGTCTAGGATGCGGGTTAATGCCCATTTCAGGCTGCAAATGTTTTTGGGACATTCCGAGCTTTCTGACACAGTATCTAGTCCACCAACATTTTGTGGACTTTAGGGGGTCTAGGATGCCTGTAAACCCCTTTTTTGGGCCTCCAAAGTTTTCTACATTTTTGCAGCCATAAGATGCATTTTAAGGCATTTTTTGGGCTTCTAACATATTCTGAACTTTCAGGGGTGTAGGATGCATTTTTCATGCACAAAATATTTTTGGGAAGTTCAGTGGTCTAGGATGCGGTTTAATGCCCCTTATGGGCTACAAATGTTTTTGGGATATTCAGAGCTCTCTGACACCGTTTTTGGGCATCCAACATTTTCTGGACTTTAGGGGGTCTAGGATGCCTGTAAACCCCTTTTTTGGGCCTCCAAAGTTTTCAACATTTTTGCAGCCTAAGATGCATTTTAAGCCCTTTTTTGGGCTGCTATCATATTCTGAACTTTCAGTGGTGCAGGATGCATGTTATTTCCATAAATATTTTTGGGAATTTCAGTGGTCTAGGATGCGGGTTAATGACCATTTCAGGCTGCAAATGTTTTTGGGATATTCAGAGCTCTCTGACACCGTTTTTGGGCCACCAACATTTTCTGGATGTTAGGGGGTCTAGGATGCCTGTAAACCCCTTTTTTGGGCCTCCAAAGTTTTCTACATTTTTGCAGCCCTAAGATGCATGTTATGGCCTTTTTTGGGCTGCTAACATATTCTGAACTTTCAGTGGTGTAGGATGCATTTTTCGTGCCATAAATATTTTTGGGAATTTCAGTGGTCTAGGATGCGGGTTAATGCCCATTTCAGGTTGCACATGTTTTTGGGATATTCAGAGCTTTCTGACACAGTTTTTAGGCCACCAACATTTTCTGGACTTTAGGGGGTCTAGGATGGCTGTAAACCCCTTTTTTGGGCCTCCAAAGTTTTCTACATTTTTGCAGCCATAAGATGCATTTAAGGCATTTTTTGGGCTTCTAACATATTCTGAACTTTCAGGGTGTAAGATGCATTTTTCGTGCCATAAATATTTTTGGGAATTTCAGTGGTCTAGGATGCGTGTTAATGCCCCTTATAGGCTACAAATGTTTTGGGGATATTCAGAGCTCTCTGACACCGTTTTTTGGCCACCAACATTTTCTGGACTTAAGGGGGTCTAGGATGCCTGTAAACCCCTTTTTTGGGCCTCCAAAGTTTTCAACATTTTTGCAGCCTAAGATGGATTTTAAGGCCTTTCTTTGGCTGCTATCATATTCTGAACTTTCAGGGGTGTAGGTTGCATTTTTTCATGCACAAAATATTTTTGGGGATTGCAGTGGTCTAGGATGCGGGTTAATGCCCATTTCAGGCTGCAAATGTTTTTGGGATATTCAGAGCTCTCTGACACCGTTTTTGGGCCACCAACATTTTCTGGACTATAGGGGGTCTAGGATGCCTGTAAACCCCTTTTTTGGGCCTCCAAAGTTTTCAACATTTGTGCAGCCTAAGATGCATTTTAAGGCCTTTTTTGAGCTGCTAACATATTCTGAAATTTCAGGGGTTAGGATGCATTTTTCGTGCACAAAATATTTTTGGGATTTTCAGTGCTCTAGGATGCGGGTTAATGCCCCTTTCCGGCTGCAAATGTTTTTGAGACATTCAGAGCTCTCTGACCCTGTTTTTGGGCCACCAACATTTTCTGGACTTTAGGGGACTAGGATGCCTGTAAAGCCCTTTTTTGGACCTCCAAAGTTTTCAATATTTTTGCAGCCTAAGATCCATTTTAAGGCCTTTTTTGGGCTGCTAACATATTCTGAACTTTCAGTGGTGTAAGATGCATTTTCCGTGCCAAAACTATTTTTCAGAATTTCAGTGGTCTAGGATGCAGGTTAATGCCCCTTATTGGCTACACATGTTTTTGGGACATTCAGAGCTCGCTGGCAGTTTTTTGGCCCACCAACATTTTCTGGACTTTAGGGGGTCTAGGATGCCTTTAAACCCCTTTTTTGGACCTCCAAATTTGTCAATATTTTTGCAGCCTAAGATGCATTTTAAGGCCTTTTTTGGGCTGCTAACATATTCTGAACTTTCAGCGGTGTAGGATGCATTTTTCGTGCCATGAATATTTTTGGGAATTTCAGTGGTCTAGGATGCGGTTTAATGCCCATTTCAGGCTGCAAATATTTTTGGGCCATTCAGAGCTTTCTGACACAGTTTTTGGGCCACCAACATTTTCTGGACTTTAGGGGGTCTAGGATGCCTGTAAACCCCTTTTTTGGACCTCCAAAGTTTTCAACATTTTTGCAGCCTAAGATGCATTTTAAGGCCTTTTTTGGGCTGCTATCATATTCTGAACTTTCATTGGTGCAGGATGCATGTTATTTCCATAAATATTTTTGGGAATTTCAGTGGTCTAGGATGCAGGTTAATGCCCCTTATAGGCTACAAAAAAGTTTTTGGGACATTCAGAGCTCTCTGACAGTTTTTTGGGCCACCAACATTTTCTGGACTTTAGGGGTCTAGGATGCCTGTAAAGCCCTTTTTTGGACCTCCAAAGTTTTCAATATTTTTGCAGCCTAAGATGCATTTTGAGGCCTTTTTTGGGTTGCTAACATATTCTGAACTTTCAGCGGTGTAGGATGCATTTTTCGTGCAATGAATATTTTTGGGAATTTCAATGGTCTAGGATGCGGTTTAATGCCCATTTCAGGCTGCAAATATTTTTGGGACATTCAGAACTTTCTGACACAGTGTTTAGGCCACCAACATTTTCTGGCCTTTAGGGGGTCTAGGATGCCTGTAAACCCTTTGTTGGACCTCCAAATTTGTCAATATTTTTGCAGCCTAAGATGCATTTTAAGGCCTTTTTTGGGCTGCTAACATATTCTGAACTTTCAGCGGTGTAGGATGCATTTTTCGTGCCATGAATATTTTTGGGAATTTCAGTGGTCTAGGATGCGGTTTAATACCTATTTCAGGCTGCAAATATTTTTGGGACATTCAGAGCTTTCTGACACAGTTTTTAGGCCACCAACATTTTCTGGACTTTAGGGGGTCTAGGATGCCTGTAAACCCCTTTTTTGGACCTCCAAAGTTTTCAATATTTTTGCAGCCTAAGATGCATTTTAAGGTCTTTTTTGGGCTGCTAACATATTCTGAACTTTCAGCGGTGTAGGATGCATTTTTCGTGCCATGAATATTTTTGGGAATTTCAGTGGTCTAGGATGTGGTTTAATGCCCATTTCAGGATGCAAATATTTTTGGGACATTCAGAGCTTTCTGACACCGTTTTTGGGCAACCAACATTTTCTGGACTTTAGGGGGTCTAGGATGCCTGTAAACCCCTTTTTTGGGCCTCCAAAGTTTTCAACATTTTTGCAGCCTAAGATGCATTTTAAGGCCTTTTTTGGGCTGCTATCATATTCTGAACTTTCAGGGGTGTAGGGTGCATTTTTCGTGCCCAAAATATTTTTTGGGAATTTCAGTGGTCTAGGATGCGGGTTAATGCCCATTTCAGGCTGCACATGTTTTTGGGACATTCTGAGCTTTCTGACACAGTTTCTAGGCCACCAACATTTTCTGGACTTTAGGGGGTCTAGGATGACTGTAAACCCCTTTTTTGGGCCTCCAAAGTTTTCAACATTTTTGCAGCCTAAGATGATTTTTAGGCCTTTTTTGGGCTGCTATCATATTCTGAACTTTCAGTGGTGCAGGATGCATGTTATTTCCATAAATACTTTTGGGAATTTCAGTGGTCTAGGATGCGGGTTAATGCCCATTTCAGGCTGCAAATGTTTTTGGGACATTCCGAGCTTTCTGACACAGTTTCTAGGCCACCAACATTTTGTGGACTTTAGGGGGTCTAGGATGCCTGTAAACCCCTTTTTTGGGCCTCCAAAGTTTTCTACATTTTTGCAGCCATAAGATGCATTTTAAGGCATTTTTTGGGCTTCTAACATATTCTGAACTTTCAGGGGTGTAGGATGCATTTTTCATGCACAAAATATTTTTGGGAAGTTCAGTGGTCTAGGATGCGGTTTAATGCCCATTTCAGGCTGCAAATGTTTTTGGGATATTCAGATCTTTCTGACACAGTTTTTAGGTCACCAACATTTTCTGGACGTTAGGGGGTCTAGGATGCCTGTAAACCCCTTTTTTGGGCCTCCAAAGTTTTCTACATTTTTGCAGCCATAAGATGCATTTTAAGGCATTTTTTGGGCTTCTAACATATTCTGAACTTTCAGGGTGTAAGATGCATCTTTCGTGCCATAAATATTTTTGGGAATTTCAGTGGTCTAGGATGTGTGTTAATGCCCCTTATAGGCTACAAATGTTTTCGGGATATTCAGAGCTCTCTGACACCGTATTTTGGTCACCAACATTTTCTGGACTTAAGGGGGTCTAGGATGCCCGTAAACCCCTTTTTTGGACCTCCAAAGTTTTCAACATTTTTGCAGCCTAAAATGGATTTTAAGGCCTTTTTTTGGCTGCTATCATATTCTGAACTTTCAGGGGTGTAGGATGCATTTTTTCATGCACAAAATATTTTTGGGGATTTCAGTGGTCTAGGATGCGGGTTAATGCCCATTTCAGGCTGCAAATGTTTTTGGGATATTCAGAGCTCTCTGACCCTGTTTTTGGGCCACCAACAATTTCTGGACTTTAGGGGGTCTAGGATGCCTGTAAACCCCTTTTTTGGCCTCCAAAGTTTTCAACATTTGTGCAGCCTAAGATGCATTTTAAGGCCTTTTTTGAGCTGCTAACATATTCTGAAATTTCAGGGGTTAGGATGCATTTTTCGTGCACAAAATATTTTTGGGATTTTCAGTGCTCTAGGATGCGGGTTAATGCCCCTTTCCGGCTGCAAATGTTTTTGGGACATTTAGACCTTTCTGACACAGTTTTTAGGCCACCAACATTTTCTGGACTTTAGGGGGTCTAAGATGCCTGTAAACCCCTTTTTTGGACCTCCAAAGTTTTCAACATTTTTGCAGCCTAAGATGCATTTTAAGGCCTTTTTTGGGCTGCTAACACATTCTGAACTTTCAGTGGTGTAAGATGCATTTTCCGTGCCAAAACTATTTTTCGGAATTTCAGTGGTCTAGGATGCAGGTTAATGCCCCTTATTGGCTACACATGTTTTTGGGACATTCAGAGCTCGCTGGCAGTTTTTTTGGCCACCAACATTTTCTGGACTTTAGGGGGTCTAGGATGCCTGTAAACCCCTTTTTTGGACCTCCAAAGTTTTCAATATTTTTGCAGCCTAAGATGCATTTTAAAGCCTTTTTTGGGCTGCTAACATATTCTGAACTTTCAGCGGTGTAGGATGCATTTTTCGTGCCATGAATATTTTTGGGAATTTCAGTGGTCTAGGATGCGGTTTAATGCCCATTTCAGGCTGCAAATATTTTTGGGACATTCAGAGCTTTCTGACACAGTTTTTAGGCCACCAACATTTTCTGGACTTTAGGGGGTCTAGAATGCCTGTAAACCCCTTTTTTGGACCTTCAAAGTTATCAACATTTTTGCAGCCTAAGATGCATTTTAAGGCCTTTTTTGGGCTGCTAACATATTCTGAACTTTCAGTGGTGTAAGATGCATTTTCCGTGCCAAAACTATTTTTGGGAATTTCAGTGGTCTAGGATGCGGGTTAATGCCCATTTCAGGCTGCAAATGTTTTTGGGATATTCAGAGCTCTCTGACACCGTTTTTGGGCAACCAACATTTTCTGGACTTTAGGGGGTCTAGGATGCCTGTAAACCCCTTTTTTGGGCCTCCAAAGTTTTCAACATTTTTGCAGCCTAAGATGCATTTTAAGGGCTTTTTTTGGGCTGCTAACATATTCTGAACTTTCAGCGGTGCAGGATGCATTTTTCGTGCCATAAATATTTTTGGGAATTTCAGTGGTCTAGGATGAGGGTTAATGCCCATTTCAGGCTGCAAATGTTTTTGGGACATTCAGAGCTCTCTGACCCTGTTTTTGGGCCACCAACTTTTTCTGGACTTTAGGGGGTCTAGGATGACTGTAAACCTCTTTTTTGGGCCTCTAAAGTTTTCAACATTTTTGCAGCCTAAAATGCATATTAAGGCCTTTTTAGGGCTGCTAAAATATTCTGAACTTTCAGTGGTGTAGGATGCATTTTCCGTGCCATAAATATTTTTGGGAATTTCAGTGGTCTAGGATGCGAGTTAATGCCCATTTCAGGCTGCAAATGTTTTTGGGATATTCAGAGCTCTCTGACACCGTTTTTGGGCCACCAACATTTTCTGGACTTTAGGGGGTCTAGGATGCCTGTAAACCCCTTTTTTGGGCCTCCAAAGTTTTCAACATTTGTGCAGCCTAAGATGCATTTTAATGCCTTTTTTGAGCTGCTAACATATTCTGAAATTTCAGGGGTTAGGATGCATTTTTCGTGCCATGAATATTTTTGGGATTTTCAGTGCTCTAGGATGCGGGTTAATGCCCCTTTCCGGCTGCAAATGTTTTTGAGACATTCAGAGCTCTCTGACCCTGTTTTTGGGCCACCAACATTTTCTGGACTTTAGGGGGTCTAGGATGCCTGTAAACCCCTTTTTTGGGCCTCCAAAGTTTTCAACATTTTTGCAGCCTAAGATGCATTTTAAGCCCTTTTTTGGGCTGCTATCATATTCTGAACTTTCAGTGGTGCAGGATGCATGTTATTTCCATAAATATTTTTGGGAATTTCAGTGGTCTAGGATGCGGGTTAATGACCATTTCAGGCTGCAAATGTTTTTGGGATATTCAGAGCTCTCTGACACCGTTTTTGGGCCACCAACATTTTCTGGATGTTAGGGGGTCTAGGATGCCTGTAAACCCCTTTTTTGGGCCTCCAAAGTTTTCTACATTTTTGCAGCCCTAAGATGCATGTTATGGCCTTTTTTGGGCTGCCAACATATTCTGAACTTTCAGTGGTGTAGGATGCATTTTTCGTGCCATAAATATTTTTGGGAATTTCAGTGGTCTAGGATGCGGGTTAATGCCCATTTCAGGCTGCACATGTTTTTGGGATATTCAGAGCTTTCTGACACAGTTTTTAGGCCACCAACATTTTCTGGACTTTAGGGGGTCTAGGATGCCTGTAAACCCCTTTTTTGGGCCTCCAAAGTTTTCTACATTTTTGCAGCCATAAGATGCATTTTAAGGCATTTTTTGGGCTTCTAATATATTCTGAACTTTCAGGGTGTAAGATGCATTTTTCGTGCCATGAATATTTTTGGGAATTTCAGTGGTCTAGGATGCGTGTTAATGCCCCTTATAGGCTACAAATGTTTTGGGGATATTCAGAGCTCTCTGACACCGTGTTTTGGCCACCAACATTTTCTGGACTTAAGGGGGTCTAGGATGCCTGTAAACCCCTTTTTTGGGCCTCCAAAGTTTTCAACATTTTTGCAGCCTAAGATGGATTTTAAGGCCTTTCTTTGGCTGCTATAATATTCTGAACTTTCAGGGGTGTAGGATGCTTTTTTTCATGCACAAAATATTTTTGGGGATTGCAGTGGTCTTGGATGCGGGTTAATGCCCATTTCAGGCTGCAAATGTTTTTGGGATATTCAGAGCTCTCTGACACCGTTTTTGGGCCACCAACATTTTCTGGACTTTAGGGGGTCTAGGATGCCTGTAAACCCCTTTTTTGGGCCTCCAAAGTTTTCAACATTTGTGCAGCCTAAGATGCATTTTAAGGCCTTTTTTGAGCTGCTAACATATTCTGAAATTTCAGGGGTTAGGATGCATTTTTCGTGCACAAAATATTTTTGTGATTTTCAGTGCTCTAGGATGCGGGTTAATGCCCCTTTCTGGCTGCAAATGTTTTTGAGACATTCAGAGCTCTCTGACCCTGTTTTTGGGCCACCAACATTTTCTGGACTTTAGGGGTCTAGGATGCCTGTAAAGCCCTTTTTTGGACCTCCAAAGTTTTCAATATTTTTGCAGCCTAAGATCCATTTTAAGGCCTTTTTTGGGCTGCTAACATATTCTGAACTTTCAGTGGTGTAAGATGCATTTTCCGTGCCAAAACTATTTTTCGGAATTTCAGTGGTCTAGGATGCAGGTTAATGCCCCTTATTGGCTACACATGTTTTTGGGACATTCAGAGCTCGCTGGCAGTTTTTTGGCCCACCAACATTTTCTGGACTTTAGGGGGTCTAGGATGCCTGTAAACCCCTTTTTTGGACCTCCAAATTTGTCAATATTTTTGCAGCCTAAGATGCATTTTAAGGCCTTTTTTGGGCTGCTAACATATTCTGAACTTTCAGCGGTGTAGGATGCATTTTTCGTGCCATGAATATTTTTGGGAATTTCAGTGGTCTAGGATGCGGTTTAATACCCATTTCAGGCTGCAAATATTTTTGGGACATTCAGAGCTTTCTGACACAGTTTTTGGGCCACCAACATTTTCTGGACTTTAGGGGGCCTAGGATGTCTGTAAACCACTTTTTTGGGCCTCCAAAGTTTTTTTACATTTTTGCAGCCCTAAGATGCATGTTATGGCCTTTTTTGGGCTGCTAACATATTCTGAACTTTCAGCGGTGTAGGATGCGTTTTTCCTGCCATAAATATTTTTGGGAATTTCAGTGGTTAAGGATGCGGGTTAATGCCCATTTCAGGCTGCAAATGTTTTTGGGACATTCAGAGCTGTCTGACACAGTTTTTAGGCCACCAACATTTTCTTGACTTTAGGGGGTCGAGGATGCCTGTAAACCCCTTTTTTGGGCCTCCAAAGTTTTCTACATTTTTGCAGCCATAAGATGCATTTTAAGGAATTTTTTGGGCTTCTAACATATTCTGAACTTTCAGGGTGTAAGATGCAATTTTCGTACCATAAATATTTTTGGGAATTTCAGTGGTCTAGGATACGTGTTAATGCCCCTTATGGGCTACAAATGTTTTTGGGATATTCAGAGCTCTCTGACACCGTTTTTGGGCATCCAACATTTTCTGGACTTTAGGGGGTCTAGGATGCCTGTAAACCCCTTTTTTGGGCCTCCAAAGTTTTCAACATTTTTGCAGCCTAAGATGCATTTTAAGCCCTTTTTTGGGCTGCTATCATATTCTGAACTTTCAGTGGTGCAGGATGCATGTTATTTCCATAAATACTTTTGGGAATTTCAGTGGTCTAGGATGCGGGTTAATGACCATTTCAGGCTGCAAATGTTTTTGGGATATTCAGAGCTCTCTGACACCGTTTTTGGGCCACCAACATTTTCTGGATGTTAGGGGGTCTAGGATGCCTGTAAACCCCTTTTTTGGGCCTCCAAAGTTTTCTACATTTTTGCAGCCCTAAGATGCATGTTATGGCCTTTTTTGGGCTGCTAACATATTCTGAACTTTCAGTGGTGTAGGATGCATTTTTCGTGCCATAAATATTTTTGGGAATTTCAGTGGTCTAGGATGCGGGTTAATGCCCATTTCAGGCTGCACATGTTTTTGGGATATTCAGAGCTTTCTGACACAGTTTTTAGGCCACCAACATTTTCTGGACTTTAGGGGGTCTAGGATGCCTGTAAACCCCTTTTTTGGGCCTCCAAAGTTTTCTACATTTTTGCAGCCATAAGATGCATTTTAAGGCATTTTTTGGGCTTCTAACATATTCTGAACTTTCAGGGTGTAAGATGCAATTTTCGTACCATAAATATTTTTGGGAATTTCAGTGGTGTAGGATACGTGTTAATGCCCCTTATGGGCTACAAATGTTTTTGGGATATTCAGAGCTCTCTGACACCGTTTTTGGGCATCCAACATTTTCTGGACTTTAGGGGGTCTAGGATGCCTGTAAACCCCTTTTTTGGGCCTCCAAAGTTTTCAACATTTTTGCAGCCTAAGATGCATTTTAAGCCCTTTTTTGGGCTGCTATCATATTCTGAACTTTCAGTGGTGCAGGATGCATGTTATTTCCATAAATATTTTTGGGAATTTCAGTGGTCTAGGATGCGGGTTAATGACCATTTCAGGCTGCAAATGTTTTTGGGATATTCAGAGCTCTCTGACACCGTTTTTGGGCCACCAACATTTTCTGGATGTTAGGGGGTCTAGGATGCCTGTAAACCCCTTTTTTGGGCCTCCAAAGTTGTCTACATTTTTGCAGCCCTAAGATGCATGTTATGGCCTTTTTTGGGCTGCTAACATATTCTGAACTTTCAGTGGTGTAGGATGCATTTTTCGTGCCATAAATATTTTTGGGAATTTCAGTGGTCTAGGATGCGGGTTAATGCCCATTTCAGGCTGCACATGTTTTTGGGATATTCAGAGCTTTCTGACACAGTTTTTAGGCCACCAACATTTTCTGGACTTTAGGGGGTCTAGGATGCCTGTAAACCCCTTTTTTGGGCCTCCAAAGTTTTCTACATTTTTGCAGCCATAAGATGCATTTTAAGGCATTTTTTGGGCTTCTAACATATTCTGAACTTTCAGGGTGTAAGATGCAATTTTCGTACCATAAATATTTTTGGGAATTTCAGTGGTGTAGGATACGTGTTAATGCCCCTTATGGGCTACAAATGTTTTTGGGATATTCAGAGCTCTCTGACACCGTTTTTGGGCATCCAACATTTTCTGGACTTTAGGGGGTCTAGGATGCCTGTAAACCCCTTTTTTGGGCCTCCAAAGTTTTCAACATTTTTGCAGCCTAAGATGCATTTTAAGCCCTTTTTTGGGCTGCTATCATATTCTGAACTTTCAGTGGTGCAGGATGCATGTTATTTCCATAAATATTTTTGGGAATTTCAGTGGTCTAGGATGCGGGTTAATGACCATTTCAGGCTGCAAATGTTTTTGGGATATTCAGAGCTCTCTGACACCGTTTTTGGGCCACCAACATTTTCTGGATGTTAGGGGGTCTAGGATGCCTGTAAACCCCTTTTTTGGGCCTCCAAAGTTTTCTACATTTTTGCAGCCCTAAGATGCATGTTATGGCCTTTTTTGGGCTGCTAACATATTCTGAACTTTCAGTGGTGTAGGATGCATTTTTCGTGCCATAAATATTTTTGGGAATTTCAGTGGTCTAGGATGCGGGTTAATGCCCATTTCAGGCTGCACATGTTTTTGGGATATTCAGAGCTTTCTGACACAGTTTTTAGGCCACCAACATTTTCTGGACTTTAGGGGGTCTAGGATGCCTGTAAACCCCTTTTTTGGGCCTCCAAAGTTTTCTACATTTTTGCAGCCATAAAATGCATTTTAAGGCATTTTTTGGGCTTCTAATATATTCTGAACTTTCAGGGTGTAAGATGCATTTTTCGTGCCATAAATATTTTTGGGAATTTCAGTGGTCTAGGATGCGTGTTAATGCCCCTTATAGGCTACAAATGTTTTGGGGATATTCAGAGCTCTCTGACACCGTTTTTTGGCCACCAACATTTTCTGGACTTAAGGGGGCCTAGGATGCCTGTAAACCCCTTTTTTGGGCCTCCAAAGTTTTCAACATTTTTGCAGCCTAAGATGGATTTTAAGGCCTTTCTTTGGCTGCTATCATATTCTGAACTTTCAGGGGTGTAGGATGTATTTTTTCATGCACAAAATATTTTTGGGGATTGCAGTGGTCTAGGATGCGGGTTAATGCCCATTTCAGGCTGCAAATGTTTTTGGGATATTCAGAGCTCTCTGACACCGTTTTTGGGCCACCAACATTTTCTGGACTTTAGGGGGTCTAGGATGCCTGTAAACCCCTTTTTTGGGCCTCCAAAGTTTTCAACATTTGTGCAGCCTAAGATGCATTTTAAGGCCTTTTTTGAGCTGCTAACATATTCTGAAATTTCAGGGGTTAGGATGCATTTTTCGTGCACAAAATATTTTTGGGATTTTCAGTGCTCTAGGATGCGGGTTAATGCCCCTTTCCGGCTGCAAATGTTTTTGAGACATTCAGAGCTCTCTGACCCTGTTTTTGGGCCACCAACATTTTCTGGACTTTAGGGGTCTAGGATGCCTGTAAAGCCCTTTTTTGGACCTCCAAAGTTTTCAATATTTTTGCAGCCTAAGATCCATTTTAAGGCCTTTTTTGGGCTGCTAACATATTCTGAACTTTCAGTGGTGTAAGATGCATTTTCCGTGCCAAAACTATTTTTCGGAATTTCAGTGGTCTAGGATGCAGGTTAATGCCCCTTATTGGCTACACATGTTTTTGGGACATTCAGAGCTCGCTGGCAGTTTTTTGGCCCACCAACATTTTCTGGACTTTAGGGGGTCTAGGATGCCTGTAAACCCCTTTTTTGGACCTCCAAATTTGTCAATATTTTTGCAGCCTAAGATGCATTTTAAGGCCTTTTTTGGGCTGCTAACATATTCTGAACTTTCAGCGGTGTAGGATGCATTTTTCGTGCCATGAATATTTTTGGGAATTTCAGTGGTCTAGGATGCGGTTTAATGCCCATTTCAGGCTGCAAATATTTTTGGGCCATTCAGAGCTTTCTGACACAGTTTTTGGGCCACCAACATTTTCTGGACTTTAGGGGGTCTAGGATGCCTGTAAACCCCTTTTTTGGACCTCCAAAGTTTTCAACATTTTTGCAGCCTAAGATGCATTTTAAGGCCTTTTTTGGGCTGCTATCATATTCTGAACTTTCATTGGTGCAGGATGCATGTTATTTCCATAAATATTTTTGGGAATTTCAGTGGTCTAGGATGCAGGTTAATGCCCCTTATAGGCTACAAAAAAGTTTTTGGGACATTCAGAGCTCTCTGACAGTTTTTTGGGCCACCAACATTTTCTGGACTTTAGGGGTCTAGGATGCCTGTAAAGCCCTTTTTTGGACCTCCAAAGTTTTCAATATTTTTGCAGCCTAAGATGCATTTTAAGGCCTTTTTTGGGCTGCTAACATATTCTGAACTTTCAGCTGTGTAGGATGCATTTTTCGTGCCATGAATATTTTTGGGAATTTCAGTGGTCTAGGATGCGGTTTAATACCTATTTCAGGCTGCAAATATTTTTGGGACATTCAGAGCTTTCTGACACAGTTTTTAGGCCACCAATATTTTCTGGACTTTAGGGGGTCTAGGATGCCTGTAAACCCCTTTTTTGGACCTCCAAAGTTTTCAATATTTTTGCAGCCTAAGATGCATTTTAAGGCCTTTTTTGGGGTGCTAACATATTCTGAACTTTCAGCGGTGTAGGATGCATTTTTCGTGCCATGAATATTTTTGGGAATTTCAGTGGTCTAGGATGCGGTTTAATACCTATTTCAGGATGCAAATATTTTTGGGACATTCAGAGCTTTCTGACACCGTTTTTGGGCAACCAACATTTTCTGGACTTTAGGGGGTCTAGGATGCCTGTAAACCCCTTTTTTGGGCCTCCAAAGTTTTCAACATTTTTGCAGCCTAAGATGCATTTTAAGGCCTTTTTTGGGCTGCTATCATATTCTGAACTTTCAGGGGTGTAGGGTGCATTTTTCGTGCCCAAAATATTTTTTGGGAATTTCAGTGGTCTAGGATGCGGGTTAATGCCCATTTCAGGCTGCAAATGTTTTTGGGACATTCTGAGCTTTCTGACACAGTTTCTAGGCCACCAACATTTTCTGGACTTTAGGGGGTCTAGGATGACTGTAAACCCCTTTTTTGGGCCTCCAAAGTTTTCAACATTTTTGCAGCCTAAGATGATTTTTAGGCCTTTTTTGGGCTGCTATCATATTCTGAACTTTCAGTGGTGCAGGATGCATGTTATTTCCATAAATACTTTTGGGAATTTCAGTGGTCTAGGATGCGGGTTAATGCCCATTTCAGGCTGCAAATGTTTTTGGGACATTCCGAGCTTTCTGACACAGTATCTAGTCCACCAACATTTTGTGGACTTTAGGGGGTCTAGGATGCCTGTAAACCCCTTTTTTGGGCCTCCAAAGTTTTCTACATTTTTGCAGCCATAAGATGCATTTTAAGGCATTTTTTGGGCTTCTAACATATTCTGAACTTTCAGGGGTGTAGGATGCATTTTTCATGCACAAAATATTTTTGGGAAGTTCAGTGGTCTAGGATGCGGTTTAATGCCCCTTATGGGCTACAAATGTTTTTGGGATATTCAGAGCTCTCTGACACCGTTTTTGGGCATCCAACATTTTCTGGACTTTAGGGGGTCTAGGATGCCTGTAAACCCCTTTTTTGGGCCTCCAAAGTTTTCAACATTTTTGCAGCCTAAGATGCATTTTAAGCCCTTTTTTGGGCTGCTATCATATTCTGAACTTTCAGTGGTGCAGGATGCATGTTATTTCCATAAATATTTTTGGGAATTTCAGTGGTCTAGGATGCGGGTTAATGACCATTTCAGGCTGCAAATGTTTTTGGGATATTCAGAGCTCTCTGACACCGTTTTTGGGCCACCAACATTTTCTGGATGTTAGGGGGTCTAGGATGCCTGTAAACCCCTTTTTTGGGCCTCCAAAGTTTTCTACATTTTTGCAGCCCTAAGATGCATGTTATGGCCTTTTTTGGGCTGCTAACATATTCTGAACTTTCAGTGGTGTAGGATGCATTTTTCGTGCCATAAATATTTTTGGGAATTTCAGTGGTCTAGGATGCGGGTTAATGCCCATTTCAGGTTGCACATGTTTTTGGGATATTCAGAGCTTTCTGACACAGTTTTTAGGCCACCAACATTTTCTGGACTTTAGGGGGTCTAGGATGGCTGTAAACCCCTTTTTTGGGCCTCCAAAGTTTTCTACATTTTTGCAGCCATAAGATGCATTTAAGGCATTTTTTGGGCTTCTAACATATTCTGAACTTTCAGGGTGTAAGATGCATTTTTCGTGCCATAAATATTTTTGGGAATTTCAGTGGTCTAGGATGCGTGTTAATGCCCCTTATAGGCTACAAATGTTTTGGGGATATTCAGAGCTCTCTGACACCGTTTTGTGGCCACCAACATTTTCTGGACTTAAGGGGGTCTAGGATGCCTGTAAACCCCTTTTTTGGGCCTCCAAAGTTTTCAACATTTTTGCAGCCTAAGATGGATTTTAAGGCCTTTCTTTGGCTGCTATCATATTCTGAACTTTCAGGGGTGTAGGTTGCATTTTTTCATGCACAAAATATTTTTGGGGATTGCAGTGGTCTAGGATGCGGGTTAATGCCCATTTCAGGCTGCAAATGTTTTTGGGATATTCAGAGCTCTCTGACACCGTTTTTGGGCCACCAACATTTTCTGGACTATAGGGGGTCTAGGATGCCTGTAAACCCCTTTTTTGGGCCTCCAAAGTTTTCAACATTTGTGCAGCCTAAGATGCATTTTAAGGCCTTTTTTGAGCTGCTAACATATTCTGAAATTTCAGGGGTTAGGATGCATTTTTCGTGCACAAAATATTTTTGGGATTTTCAGTGCTCTAGGATGCGGGTTAATGCCCCTTTCCGGCTGCAAATGTTTTTGAGACATTCAGAGCTCTCTGACCCTGTTTTTGGGCCACCAACATTTTCTGGACTTTAGGGGACTAGGATGCCTGTAAAGCCCTTTTTTGGACCTCCAAAGTTTTCAATATTTTTGCAGCCTAAGATCCATTTTAAGGCCTTTTTTGGGCTGCTAACATATTCTGAACTTTCAGTGGTGTAAGATGCATTTTCCGTGCCAAAACTATTTTTCAGAATTTCAGTGGTCTAGGATGCAGGTTAATGCCCCTTATTGGCTACACATGTTTTTGGGACATTCAGAGCTCGCTGGCAGTTTTTTGGCCCACCAACATTTTCTGGACTTTAGGGGGTCTAGGATGCCTTTAAACCCCTTTTTTGGACCTCCAAATTTGTCAATATTTTTGCAGCCTAAGATGCATTTTAAGGCCTTTTTTGGGCTGCTAACATATTCTGAACTTTCAGCGGTGTAGGATGCATTTTTCGTGCCATGAATATTTTTGGGAATTTCAGTGGTCTAGGATGCGGTTTAATGCCCATTTCAGGCTGCAAATATTTTTGGGCCATTCAGAGCTTTCTGACACAGTTTTTGGGCCACCAACATTTTCTGGACTTTAGGGGGTCTAGGATGCCTGTAAACCCCTTTTTTGGACCTCCAAAGTTTTCAACATTTTTGCAGCCTAAGATGCATTTTAAGGCCTTTTTTGGGCTGCTATCATATTCTGAACTTTCATTGGTGCAGGATGCATGTTATTTCCATAAATATTTTTGGGAATTTCAGTGGTCTAGGATGCAGGTTAATGCCCCTTATAGGCTACAAAAAAGTTTTTGGGACATTCAGAGCTCTCTGACAGTTTTTTGGGCCACCAACATTTTCTGGACTTTAGGGGTCTAGGATGCCTGTAAAGCCCTTTTTTGGACCTCCAAAGTTTTCAATATTTTTGCAGCCTAAGATGCATTTTGAGGCCTTTTTTGGGTTGCTAACATATTCTGAACTTTCCGCGGTGTAGGATGCATTTTTCGTGCAATGAATATTTTTGGGAATTTCAATGGTCTAGGATGCGGTTTAATGCCCATTTCAGGCTGCAAATATTTTTGGGACATTCAGAACTTTCTGACACAGTGTTTAGGCCACCAACATTTTCTGGCCTTTAGGGGGTCTAGGATGCCTGTAAACCCTTTGTTGGACCTCCAAATTTGTCAATATTTTTGCAGCCTAAGATGCATTTTAAGGCCTTTTTTGGGCTGCTAACATATTCTGAACTTTCAGCGGTGTAGGATGCATTTTTCGTGCCATGAATATTTTTGGGAATTTCAGTGGTCTAGGATGCGGTTTAATACCTATTTCAGGCTGCAAATATTTTTGGGACATTCAGAGCTTTCTGACACAGTTTTTAGGCCACCAACATTTTCTGGACTTTAGGGGGTCTAGGATGCCTGTAAACCCCTTTTTTGGACCTCCAAAGTTTTCAATATTTTTGCAGCCTAAGATGCATTTTAAGGTCTTTTTTGGGCTGCTAACATATTCTGAACTTTCAGCGGTGTAGGATGCATTTTTCGTGCCATGAATATTTTTGGGAATTTCAGTGGTCTAGGATGTGGTTTAATGCCCATTTCAGGATGCAAATATTTTTGGGACATTCAGAGCTTTCTGACACCGTTTTTGGGCAACCAACATTTTCTGGACTTTAGGGGGTCTAGGATGCCTGTAAACCCCTTTTTTGGGCCTCCAAAGTTTTCAACATTTTTGCAGCCTAAGATGCATTTTAAGGCCTTTTTTGGGCTGCTATCATATTCTGAACTTTCAGGGGTGTAGGGTGCATTTTTCGTGCCCAAAATATTTTTTGGGAATTTCAGTGGTCTAGGATGCGGGTTAATGCCCATTTCAGGCTGCACATGTTTTTGGGACATTCTGAGCTTTCTGACACAGTTTCTAGGCCACCAACATTTTCTGGACTTTAGGGGGTCTAGGATGACTGTAAACCCCTTTTTTGGGCCTCCAAAGTTTTCAACATTTTTGCAGCCTAAGATGATTTTTAGGCCTTTTTTGGGCTGCTATCATATTCTGAACTTTCAGTGGTGCAGGATGCATGTTATTTCCATAAATACTTTTGGGAATTTCAGTGGTCTAGGATGCGGGTTAATGCCCATTTCAGGCTGCAAATGTTTTTGGGACATTCCGAGCTTTCTGACACAGTTTCTAGGCCACCAACATTTTGTGGACTTTAGGGGGTCTAGGATGCCTGTAAACCCCTTTTTTGGGCCTCCAAAGTTTTCTACATTTTTGCAGCCATAAGATGCATTTTAAGGCATTTTTTGGGCTTCTAACATATTCTGAACTTTCAGGGGTGTAGGATGCATTTTTCATGCACAAAATATTTTTGGGAAGTTCAGTGGTCTAGGATGCGGTTTAATGCCCATTTCAGGCTGCAAATGTTTTTGGGATATTCAGATCTTTCTGACACAGTTTTTAGGTCACCAACATTTTCTGGACGTTAGGGGGTCTAGGATGCCTGTAAACCCCTTTTTTGGGCCTCCAAAGTTTTCTACATTTTTGCAGCCATAAGATGCATTTTAAGGCATTTTTTGGGCTTCTAACATATTCTGAACTTTCAGGGTGTAAGATGCATCTTTCGTGCCATAAATATTTTTGGGAATTTCAGTGGTCTAGGATGTGTGTTAATGCCCCTTATAGGCTACAAATGTTTTCGGGATATTCAGAGCTCTCTGACACCGTATTTTGGTCACCAACATTTTCTGGACTTAAGGGGGTCTAGGATGCCTGTAAACCCCTTTTTTGGACCTCCAAAGTTTTCAACATTTTTGCAGCCTAAAATGGATTTTAAGGCCTTTTTTTGGCTGCTATCATATTCTGAACTTTCAGGGGTGTAGGATGCATTTTTTCATGCACAAAATATTTTTGGGGATTTCAGTGGTCTAGGATGCGGGTTAATGCCCATTTCAGGCTGCAAATGTTTTTGGGATATTCAGAGCTCTCTGACCCTGTTTTTGGGCCACCAACATTTTCTGGACTTTAGGGGGTCTAGGATGCCTGTAAACCCCTTTTTTGGCCTCCAAAGTTTTCAACATTTGTGCAGCCTAAGATGCATTTTAAGGCCTTTTTTGAGCTGCTAACATATTCTGAAATTTCAGGGGTTAGGATGCATTTTTCGTGCACAAAATATTTTTGGGATTTTCAGTGCTCTAGGATGCGGGTTAATGCCCCTTTCCGGCTGCAAATGTTTTTGGGACATTTAGACCTTTCTGACACAGTTTTTAGGCCACCAACATTTTCTGGACTTTAGGGGGTCTAAGATGCCTGTAAACCCCTTTTTTGGACCTCCAAAGTTTTCAACATTTTTGCAGCCTAAGATGCATTTTAAGGCCTTTTTTGGGCTGCTAACACATTCTGAACTTTCAGTGGTGTAAGATGCATTTTCCGTGCCAAAACTATTTTTCGGAATTTCAGTGGTCTAGGATGCAGGTTAATGCCCCTTATTGGCTACACATGTTTTTGGGACATTCAGAGCTCGCTGGCAGTTTTTTTGGCCACCAACATTTTCTGGACTTTAGGGGGTCTAGGATGCCTGTAAACCCCTTTTTTGGACCTCCAAAGTTTTCAATATTTTTGCAGCCTAAGATGCATTTTAAAGCCTTTTTTGGGCTGCTAACATATTCTGAACTTTCAGCGGTGTAGGATGCATTTTTCGTGCCATGAATATTTTTGGGAATTTCAGTGGTCTAGGATGCGGTTTAATGCCCATTTCAGGCTGCAAATATTTTTGGGACATTCAGAGCTTTCTGACACAGTTTTTAGGCCACCAACATTTTCTGGACTTTAGGGGGTCTAGAATGCCTGTAAACCCCTTTTTTGGACCTTCAAAGTTATCAACATTTTTGCAGCCTAAGATGCATTTTAAGGCCTTTTTTGGGCTGCTAACATATTCTGAACTTTCAGTGGTGTAAGATGCATTTTCCGTGCCAAAACTATTTTTGGGAATTTCAGTGGTCTAGGATGCGGGTTAATGCCCATTTCAGGCTGCAAATGTTTTTGGGATATTCAGAGCTCTCTGACACCGTTTTTGGGCAACCAACATTTTCTGGACTTTAGGGGGTCTAGGATGCCTGTAAACCCCTTTTTTGGGCCTCCAAAGTTTTCAACATTTTTGCAGCCTAAGATGCATTTTAAGGGCTTTTTTTGGGCTGCTAACATATTCTGAACTTTCAGCGGTGCAGGATGCATTTTTCGTGCCATAAATATTTTTGGGAATTTCAGTGGTCTAGGATGAGGGTTAATGCCCATTTCAGGCTGCAAATGTTTTTGGGACATTCAGAGCTCTCTGACCCTGTTTTTGGGCCACCAACTTTTTCTGGACTTTAGGGGGTCTAGGATGACTGTAAACCTCTTTTTTGGGCCTCTAAAGTTTTCAACATTTTTGCAGCCTAAAATGCATATTAAGGCCTTTTTAGGGCTGCTAAAATATTCTGAACTTTCAGTGGTGTAGGATGCATTTTCCGTGCCATAAATATTTTTGGGAATTTCAGTGGTCTAGGATGCGAGTTAATGCCCATTTCAGGCTGCAAATGTTTTTGGGATATTCAGAGCTTTCTGACACCGTTTTTGGGCCACCAACATTTTCTGGACTTTAGGGGGTCTAGGATGCCTGTAAACCCCTTTTTTGGGCCTCCAAAGTTTTCAACATTTGTGCAGCCTAAGATGCATTTTAATGCCTTTTTTGAGCTGCTAACATATTCTGAAATTTCAGGGGTTAGGATGCATTTTTCGTGCCATGAATATTTTTGGGATTTTCAGTGCTCTAGGATGCGGGTTAATGCCCCTTTCCGGCTGCAAATGTTTTTGAGACATTCAGAGCTCTCTGACCCTGTTTTTGGGCCACCAACATTTTCTGGACTTTAGGGGCTCTAGGATGCCTGTAAAGCCCTTTTTTGGACCTCCAAAGTTTTCAATATTTTTGCAGCCTAAGATGCATTTTAAGGCCTTTTTTGGACTGCTACCATATTCTGAACTTTCAGCGGTGTAGGATGCATTTTTCATGCCATGAATATTTTTGGGAATTTCAGTGGTCTAGGATGCGGGTTAATGCCCATTTCCGGCTGCAAATGTTTTTGAGACATTCAGAGCTCTCTGACCCTGTTTTTGGGCCACCAACATTTTCTGGACTTTAGGGGGTCTAGGATGCCTGTAAACCCCTTTTTTGGCCTCCAAAGTTTTCAACATTTGTGCAGCCTAAGATGCATTTTAAGGCCTTTTTTGAGCTGCTAACATATTCTGAAATTTCAGGGGTTAGGATGCATTTTTCGTGCACAAAATATTTTTGGGATTTTCAGTGCTCTAGGATGCGGGTTAATGCCCCTTTCCGGCTGCAAATGTTTTTGGGACATTCAGAGCTTTCTGACACAGTTTTTAGGCCACCAACATTTTCTGGACTTTAGGGGGTCTAGGATGCCTGTAAACCCCTTTTTTGGACCTCCAAAGTTTTCAACATTTTTGCAGCCTGAAATGCATATTAAGGCCTTTTTTGAGCTGCTAACATATTCTGAAATTTCAGGGGTTAGGATGCATTTTTCGTGCCATGAATATTTTTGGGATTTTCAGTGCTCTAGGATGCGGGTTAATGCCCCTTTCCGGCTGCAAATGTTTTTGAGACATTCAGAGCTCTCTGACCCTGTTTTTGGGCCACCAACATTTTCTGGACTTTAGGGGACTAGGATGCCTGTAAAGCCCTTTTTTGGACCTCCAAAGTTTTCAATATTTTTGCAGCCTAAGATCCATTTTAAGGCCTTTTTTGGGCTGCTAACATATTCTGAACTTTCAGTGGTGTAAGATGCATTTTCCGTGCCAAAACTATTTTTCAGAATTTCAGTGGTCTAGGATGCAGGTTAATGCCCCTTATTGGCTACACATGTTTTTGGGACATTCAGAGCTCGCTGGCAGTTTTTTGGCCCACCAACATTTTCTGGACTTTAGGGGGTCTAGGATGCCTTTAAACCCCTTTTTTGGACCTCCAAATTTGTCAATATTTTTGCAGCCTAAGATGCATTTTAAGGCCTTTTTTGGGCTGCTAACATATTCTGAACTTTCAGCGGTGTAGGATGCATTTTTCGTGCCATGAATATTTTTGGGAATTTCAGTGGTCTAGGATGCGGTTTAATGCCCATTTCAGGCTGCAAATATTTTTGGGCCATTCAGAGCTTTCTGACACAGTTTTTGGGCCACCAACATTTTCTGGACTTTAGGGGGTCTAGGATGCCTGTAAACCCCTTTTTTGGACCTCCAAAGTTTTCAACATTTTTGCAGCCTAAGATGCATTTTAAGGCCTTTTTTGGGCTGCTATCATATTCTGAACTTTCATTGGTGCAGGATGCATGTTATTTCCATAAATATTTTTGGGAATTTCAGTGGTCTAGGATGCAGGTTAATGCCCCTTATAGGCTACAAAAAAGTTTTTGGGACATTCAGAGCTCTCTGACAGTTTTTTGGGCCACCAACATTTTCTGGACTTTAGGGGTCTAGGATGCCTGTAAAGCCCTTTTTTGGACCTCCAAAGTTTTCAATATTTTTGCAGCCTAAGATGCATTTTGAGGCCTTTTTTGGGTTGCTAACATATTCTGAACTTTCAGCGGTGTAGGATGCATTTTTCGTGCAATGAATATTTTTGGGAATTTCAATGGTCTAGGATGCGGTTTAATGCCCATTTCAGGCTGCAAATATTTTTGGGACATTCAGAACTTTCTGACACAGTGTTTAGGCCACCAACATTTTCTGGCCTTTAGGGGGTCTAGGATGCCTGTAAACCCTTTGTTGGACCTCCAAATTTGTCAATATTTTTGCAGCCTAAGATGCATTTTAAGGCCTTTTTTGGGCTGCTAACATATTCTGAACTTTCAGCGGTGTAGGATGCATTTTTCGTGCCATGAATATTTTTGGGAATTTCAGTGGTCTAGGATGCGGTTTAATACCTATTTCAGGCTGCAAATATTTTTGGGACATTCAGAGCTTTCTGACACAGTTTTTAGGCCACCAACATTTTCTGGACTTTAGGGGGTCTAGGATGCCTGTAAACCCCTTTTTTGGACCTCCAAAGTTTTCAATATTTTTGCAGCCTAAGATGCATTTTAAGGTCTTTTTTGGGCTGCTAACATATTCTGAACTTTCAGCGGTGTAGGATGCATTTTTCGTGCCATGAATATTTTTGGGAATTTCAGTGGTCTAGGATGTGGTTTAATGCCCATTTCAGGATGCAAATATTTTTGGGACATTCAGAGCTTTCTGACACCGTTTTTGGGCAACCAACATTTTCTGGACTTTAGGGGGTCTAGGATGCCTGTAAACCCCTTTTTTGGGCCTCCAAAGTTTTCAACATTTTTGCAGCCTAAGATGCATTTTAAGGCCTTTTTTGGGCTGCTATCATATTCTGAACTTTCAGGGGTGTAGGGTGCATTTTTCGTGCCCAAAATATTTTTTGGGAATTTCAGTGGTCTAGGATGCGGGTTAATGCCCATTTCAGGCTGCACATGTTTTTGGGACATTCTGAGCTTTCTGACACAGTTTCTAGGCCACCAACATTTTCTGGACTTTAGGGGGTCTAGGATGACTGTAAACCCCTTTTTTGGGCCTCCAAAGTTTTCAACATTTTTGCAGCCTAAGATGATTTTTAGGCCTTTTTTGGGCTGCTATCATATTCTGAACTTTCAGTGGTGCAGGATGCATGTTATTTCCATAAATACTTTTGGGAATTTCAGTGGTCTAGGATGCGGGTTAATGCCCATTTCAGGCTGCAAATGTTTTTGGGACATTCCGAGCTTTCTGACACAGTTTCTAGGCCACCAACATTTTGTGGACTTTAGGGGGTCTAGGATGCCTGTAAACCCCTTTTTTGGGCCTCCAAAGTTTTCTACATTTTTGCAGCCATAAGATGCATTTTAAGGCATTTTTTGGGCTTCTAACATATTCTGAACTTTCAGGGGTGTAGGATGCATTTTTCATGCACAAAATATTTTTGGGAAGTTCAGTGGTCTAGGATGCGGTTTAATGCCCATTTCAGGCTGCAAATGTTTTTGGGATATTCAGATCTTTCTGACACAGTTTTTAGGTCACCAACATTTTCTGGACGTTAGGGGGTCTAGGATGCCTGTAAACCCCTTTTTTGGGCCTCCAAAGTTTTCTACATTTTTGCAGCCATAAGATGCATTTTAAGGCATTTTTTGGGCTTCTAACATATTCTGAACTTTCAGGGTGTAAGATGCATCTTTCGTGCCATAAATATTTTTGGGAATTTCAGTGGTCTAGGATGTGTGTTAATGCCCCTTATAGGCTACAAATGTTTTCGGGATATTCAGAGCTCTCTGACACCGTATTTTGGTCACCAACATTTTCTGGACTTAAGGGGGTCTAGGATGCCTGTAAACCCCTTTTTTGGACCTCCAAAGTTTTCAACATTTTTGCAGCCTAAAATGGATTTTAAGGCCTTTTTTTGGCTGCTATCATATTCTGAACTTTCAGGGGTGTAGGATGCATTTTTTCATGCACAAAATATTTTTGGGGATTTCAGTGGTCTAGGATGCGGGTTAATGCCCATTTCAGGCTGCAAATGTTTTTGGGATATTCAGAGCTCTCTGACCCTGTTTTTGGGCCACCAACATTTTCTGGACTTTAGGGGGTCTAGGATGCCTGTAAACCCCTTTTTTGGCCTCCAAAGTTTTCAACATTTGTGCAGCCTAAGATGCATTTTAAGGCCTTTTTTGAGCTGCTAACATATTCTGAAATTTCAGGGGTTAGGATGCATTTTTCGTGCACAAAATATTTTTGGGATTTTCAGTGCTCTAGGATGCGGGTTAATGCCCCTTTCCGGCTGCAAATGTTTTTGGGACATTTAGACCTTTCTGACACAGTTTTTAGGCCACCAACATTTTCTGGACTTTAGGGGGTCTAAGATGCCTGTAAACCCCTTTTTTGGACCTCCAAAGTTTTCAACATTTTTGCAGCCTAAGATGCATTTTAAGGCCTTTTTTGGGCTGCTAACACATTCTGAACTTTCAGTGGTGTAAGATGCATTTTCCGTGCCAAAACTATTTTTCGGAATTTCAGTGGTCTAGGATGCAGGTTAATGCCCCTTATTGGCTACACATGTTTTTGGGACATTCAGAGCTCGCTGGCAGTTTTTTTGGCCACCAACATTTTCTGGACTTTAGGGGGTCTAGGATGCCTGTAAACCCCTTTTTTGGACCTCCAAAGTTTTCAATATTTTTGCAGCCTAAGATGCATTTTAAAGCCTTTTTTGGGCTGCTAACATATTCTGAACTTTCAGCGGTGTAGGATGCATTTTTCGTGCCATGAATATTTTTGGGAATTTCAGTGGTCTAGGATGCGGTTTAATGCCCATTTCAGGCTGCAAATATTTTTGGGACATTCAGAGCTTTCTGACACAGTTTTTAGGCCACCAACATTTTCTGGACTTTAGGGGGTCTAGAATGCCTGTAAACCCCTTTTTTGGACCTTCAAAGTTATCAACATTTTTGCAGCCTAAGATGCATTTTAAGGCCTTTTTTGGGCTGCTAACATATTCTGAACTTTCAGTGGTGTAAGATGCATTTTCCGTGCCAAAACTATTTTTGGGAATTTCAGTGGTCTAGGATGCGGGTTAATGCCCATTTCAGGCTGCAAATGTTTTTGGGATATTCAGAGCTCTCTGACACCGTTTTTGGGCAACCAACATTTTCTGGACTTTAGGGGGTCTAGGATGCCTGTAAACCCCTTTTTTGGGCCTCCAAAGTTTTCAACATTTTTGCAGCCTAAGATGCATTTTAAGGGCTTTTTTTGGGCTGCTAACATATTCTGAACTTTCAGCGGTGCAGGATGCATTTTTCGTGCCATAAATATTTTTGGGAATTTCAGTGGTCTAGGATGAGGGTTAATGCCCATTTCAGGCTGCAAATGTTTTTGGGACATTCAGAGCTCTCTGACCCTGTTTTTGGGCCACCAACTTTTTCTGGACTTTAGGGGGTCTAGGATGACTGTAAACCTCTTTTTTGGGCCTCTAAAGTTTTCAACATTTTTGCAGCCTAAAATGCATATTAAGGCCTTTTTAGGGCTGCTAAAATATTCTGAACTTTCAGTGGTGTAGGATGCATTTTCCGTGCCATAAATATTTTTGGGAATTTCAGTGGTCTAGGATGCGAGTTAATGCCCATTTCAGGCTGCAAATGTTTTTGGGATATTCAGAGCTTTCTGACACCGTTTTTGGGCCACCAACATTTTCTGGACTTTAGGGGGTCTAGGATGCCTGTAAACCCCTTTTTTGGGCCTCCAAAGTTTTCAACATTTGTGCAGCCTAAGATGCATTTTAATGCCTTTTTTGAGCTGCTAACATATTCTGAAATTTCAGGGGTTAGGATGCATTTTTCGTGCCATGAATATTTTTGGGATTTTCAGTGCTCTAGGATGCGGGTTAATGCCCCTTTCCGGCTGCAAATGTTTTTGAGACATTCAGAGCTCTCTGACCCTGTTTTTGGGCCACCAACATTTTCTGGACTTTAGGGGCTCTAGGATGCCTGTAAAGCCCTTTTTTGGACCTCCAAAGTTTTCAATATTTTTGCAGCCTAAGATGCATTTTAAGGCCTTTTTTGGACTGCTACCATATTCTGAACTTTCAGCGGTGTAGGATGCATTTTTCATGCCATGAATATTTTTGGGAATTTCAGTGGTCTAGGATGCGGGTTAATGCCCATTTCCGGCTGCAAATGTTTTTGAGACATTCAGAGCTCTCTGACCCTGTTTTTGGGCCACCAACATTTTCTGGACTTTAGGGGGTCTAGGATGCCTGTAAACCCCTTTTTTGGCCTCCAAAGTTTTCAACATTTGTGCAGCCTAAGATGCATTTTAAGGCCTTTTTTGAGCTGCTAACATATTCTGAAATTTCAGGGGTTAGGATGCATTTTTCGTGCACAAAATATTTTTGGGATTTTCAGTGCTCTAGGATGCGGGTTAATGCCCCTTTCCGGCTGCAAATGTTTTTGGGACATTCAGAGCTTTCTGACACAGTTTTTAGGCCACCAACATTTTCTGGACTTTAGGGGGTCTAGGATGCCTGTAAACCCCTTTTTTGGACCTCCAAAGTTTTCAACATTTTTGCAGCCTGAAATGCATATTAAGGCCTTTTTTGAGCTGCTAACATATTCTGAAATTTCAGGGGTTAGGATGCATTTTTCGTGCCATGAATATTTTTGGGATTTTCAGTGCTCTAGGATGCGGGTTAATGCCCCTTTCCGGCTGCAAATGTTTTTGAGACATTCAGAGCTCTCTGACCCTGTTTTTGGGCCACCAACATTTTCTGGACTTTAGGGGGTCTAGGATGCCTGTAAAGCCCTTTTTTGGACCTCCAAAGTTTTCAATATTTTTGCAGCCTAAAATGCATTTTAAGGCCTTTTTTGGACTGCTACCATATTCTGAACTTTCAGCGGTATAGGATTCATTTTTCATGCCATGAATATTTTTGGGAATTTCAGTGGTCTAGGATGCGGGTTAATGCCCATTTCCGGCTGCAAATGTTTTTGAGACATTCAGAGCTCTCTGACCCTGTTTTTGTGCCACCAACATTTTCTGGACTTTAGGGGGTCTAGGATGCCTGTAAACCCCTTTTTTGGCCTCCAAAGTTTTCAACATTTGTGCAGCCTAAGATGCATTTTAAGGCCTTTTTTGAGCTGCTAACATATTCTGAAATTTCAGGGGTTAGGATGCATTTTTCGTGCACAAAATATTTTTGGGATTTTCAGTGCTCTAGGATGCGGGTTAATGCCCCTTTCCGGCTGCAAATGTTTTTGGGACATTCAGAGCTTTCTGACACAGTTTTTAGGCCACCAACATTTTCTGGACTTTAGGGGGTCTAGGATGCCTGTAAACCCCTTTTTTGGACCTCCAAAGTTTTCAACATTTTTGCAGCCTAAAATGCATATTAAGGCCTTTTTTGAGCTGCTAACATATTCTGAAATTTCAGGGGTTAGGATGCATTTTTCGTGCCATGAATATTTTTGGGATTTTCAGTGCTCTAGGATGCGGGTTAATGCCCCTTTCCGGCTGCAAATGTTTTTGAGACATTCAGAGCTCTCTGACCCTGTTTTTGGGCCACCAACATTTTCTGGACTTTAGGGGGTCTAGGATGCCTGTAAACCCCTTTTTTGGCCTCCAAAGTTTTCAACATTTGTGCAGCCTAAGATGCATTTTAAGGGCTTTTTTTGGGCTGCTAACATATTCTGAACTTTCAGTGGTGCAGGATGCATTTTTCGTGCCATAAATATTTTTGGGAATTTCAGTGGTCTAGGATGAGGGTTAATGCCCATTTCAGGCTGCAAATGTTTTTGGGACATTCAGAGCTCTCTGACACAGTTTTTGGGCCACCAACTTTTTCTGGACTTTAGGGGGTCTAGGATGACTGTAAACCTCTTTTTTGGGTCTCTAAAGTTTTCAACATTTGTGCAGCCTAAAATGCATTTTAATGCCTTTTTTGAGCTGCTATCATATTCTGAACTTTCAGTGGTGCAGGATGCATGTTATTTCCATAAATATTTTTGGAAATTTAGTGGCCTAGGATGCGGGTTAATGCCCATTTCAGGCTGCAAATGTTTTTGGGACATTCCGAGCTTTCTGACACAATTTCTAGGCCACCAACATTTTCTGGACTTTAGGGGGTCTAGGATGACTGTAAACCCCTTTTTTGGGCCTCCAAAGTTTTCAACATTTTTGCAGCCTAAGATGCATTTTAAGGGCTTTTTTGGGCTGCTATCATATTCTGAACTTTCAGTGGTGCAGGATGCATGTTATTTCCATAAATATTTTTGGGAATTTAGTGGTCTAGGATGCGGGTTAATGCCCATTTCAGGCTGCAAATGTTTTTGGGACATTCCGAGCTTTCTGACACAGTTTCTAGGCCACCAACATTTTCTGGACTTTAGGGGGTCTAGGATGACTGTAAACCCCTTTTTTGGTCCTCCAAAGTTTTCAACATTTTTGCAGCCTAAGATGCATTTTAAGGCATTTTTTGGGCTTCTAACATATTCTGAACTTTCAGAGTGTAAGATGTATTTTTCGTGCCATACATATTTTTGGGAATTTCAATGGTCTAGGATGCGTGTTAATGCCCCTTATAGGCTACAAATGTTTTGGGGATATTCAGAGCTCTCTGACACCGTTTTTTGGCCACCAACATTTTCTGGACTTTAGGGGGTCTACGATGCCTGTAAACCCCTTTTTTGGACCTCCAAAGTTTTCAATATTTTTGCAGCCTAAGATGCATTTTAAGGCCTTTTTTGGGCTGCTAACATATTCTGAACTTTCAGCGGTGTAGGATGCATTTTTCGTGCAATGAATATTTTTGGGAATTTCAGTGGTCTAGGGTGCGGTTTAATGCCCATTTCAGGCTGCAAATATTTTTGGGACATTCAGAGCTTTCTGACACAGTTTTTAGGCCACCAACATTTTCTGGACTTTAGGGGGCCTAGGATGTCTGTAAACCACTTTTTTGGGCCTCCAAAGTTTTTTACATTTTTGCAGCCCTAAGATGCATGTTATGGCCTTTTTTGGGCTGCTAACATATTCTGAACTTTCAGCGGTGTAGGATGCGTTTTTCCTGCCATAAATATTTTTGGGAATTTCAGTGGTTAAGGATGCGGGTTAATGCCCATTTCAGGCTGCAAATGTTTTTGGGACATTCAGAGCTGTCTGACACAGTTTTTAGGCCACCAACATTTTCTTGACTTTAGGGGGTCTAGAATGCCTGTAAACCCCTTTTTTGGACCTTCAAAGTTATCAACATTTTTGCAGCCTAAGATGCATTTTAAGGCCTTTTTTGGGCTGCTAACATATTCTGAACTTTCAGTGGTGTAAGATGCATTTTCCGTGCCAAAACTATTTTTGGGAATTTCAGTGGTCTAGGATGCGGGTTAATGCCCATTTCAGGCTGCAAATGTTTTTGGGATATTCAGAGCTCTCTGACACCGTTTTTGGGCAACCAACATTTTCTGGACTTTAGGGGGTCTAGGATGCCTGTAAACCCCTTTTTTGGGCCTCCAAAGTTTTCAACATTTTTGCAGCCTAAGATGCATTTTAAGGGCTTTTTTTGGGCTGCTAACATATTCTGAACTTTCAGCGGTGCAGGATGCATTTTTCGTGCCATAAATATTTTTGGGAATTTCAGTGGTCTAGGATGAGGGTTAATGCCCATTTCAGGCTGCAAATGTTTTTGGGACATTCAGAGCTCTCTGACCCTGTTTTTGGGCCACCAACTTTTTCTGGACTTTAGGGGGTCTAGGATGACTGTAAACCTCTTTTTTGGGCCTCTAAAGTTTTCAACATTTTTGCAGCCTAAAATGCATATTAAGGCCTTTTTAGGGCTGCTAAAATATTCTGAACTTTCAGTGGTGTAGGATGCATTTTCCGTGCCATAAATATTTTTGGGAATTTCAGTGGTCTAGGATGCGAGTTAATGCCCATTTCAGGCTGCAAATGTTTTTGGGATATTCAGAGCTTTCTGACACCGTTTTTGGGCCACCAACATTTTCTGGACTTTAGGGGGTCTAGGATGCCTGTAAACCCCTTTTTTGGGCCTCCAAAGTTTTCAACATTTGTGCAGCCTAAGATGCATTTTAATGCCTTTTTTGAGCTGCTAACATATTCTGAAATTTCAGGGGTTAGGATGCATTTTTCGTGCCATGAATATTTTTGGGATTTTCAGTGCTCTAGGATGCGGGTTAATGCCCCTTTCCGGCTGCAAATGTTTTTGAGACATTCAGAGCTCTCTGACCCTGTTTTTGGGCCACCAACATTTTCTGGACTTTAGGGGCTCTAGGATGCCTGTAAAGCCCTTTTTTGGACCTCCAAAGTTTTCAATATTTTTGCAGCCTAAGATGCATTTTAAGGCCTTTTTTGGACTGCTACCATATTCTGAACTTTCAGCGGTGTAGGATGCATTTTTCATGCCATGAATATTTTTGGGAATTTCAGTGGTCTAGGATGCGGGTTAATGCCCATTTCCGGCTGCAAATGTTTTTGAGACATTCAGAGCTCTCTGACCCTGTTTTTGGGCCACCAACATTTTCTGGACTTTAGGGGGTCTAGGATGCCTGTAAACCCCTTTTTTGGCCTCCAAAGTTTTCAACATTTGTGCAGCCTAAGATGCATTTTAAGGCCTTTTTTGAGCTGCTAACATATTCTGAAATTTCAGGGGTTAGGATGCATTTTTCGTGCACAAAATATTTTTGGGATTTTCAGTGCTCTAGGATGCGGGTTAATGCCCCTTTCCGGCTGCAAATGTTTTTGGGACATTCAGAGCTTTCTGACACAGTTTTTAGGCCACCAACATTTTCTGGACTTTAGGGGGTCTAGGATGCCTGTAAACCCCTTTTTTGGACCTCCAAAGTTTTCAACATTTTTGCAGCCTGAAATGCATATTAAGGCCTTTTTTGAGCTGCTAACATATTCTGAAATTTCAGGGGTTAGGATGCATTTTTCGTGCCATGAATATTTTTGGGATTTTCAGTGCTCTAGGATGCGGGTTAATGCCCCTTTCCGGCTGCAAATGTTTTTGAGACATTCAGAGCTCTCTGACCCTGTTTTTGGGCCACCAACATTTTCTGGACTTTAGGGGGTCTAGGATGCCTGTAAAGCCCTTTTTTGGACCTCCAAAGTTTTCAATATTTTTGCAGCCTAAAATGCATTTTAAGGCCTTTTTTGGACTGCTACCATATTCTGAACTTTCAGCGGTATAGGATTCATTTTTCATGCCATGAATATTTTTGGGAATTTCAGTGGTCTAGGATGCGGGTTAATGCCCATTTCCGGCTGCAAATGTTTTTGAGACATTCAGAGCTCTCTGACCCTGTTTTTGTGCCACCAACATTTTCTGGACTTTAGGGGGTCTAGGATGCCTGTAAACCCCTTTTTTGGCCTCCAAAGTTTTCAACATTTGTGCAGCCTAAGATGCATTTTAAGGCCTTTTTTGAGCTGCTAACATATTCTGAAATTTCAGGGGTTAGGATGCATTTTTCGTGCACAAAATATTTTTGGGATTTTCAGTGCTCTAGGATGCGGGTTAATGCCCCTTTCCGGCTGCAAATGTTTTTGGGACATTCAGAGCTTTCTGACACAGTTTTTAGGCCACCAACATTTTCTGGACTTTAGGGGGTCTAGGATGCCTGTAAACCCCTTTTTTGGACCTCCAAAGTTTTCAACATTTTTGCAGCCTAAAATGCATATTAAGGCCTTTTTTGAGCTGCTAACATATTCTGAAATTTCAGGGGTTAGGATGCATTTTTCGTGCCATGAATATTTTTGGGATTTTCAGTGCTCTAGGATGCGGGTTAATGCCCCTTTCCGGCTGCAAATGTTTTTGAGACATTCAGAGCTCTCTGACCCTGTTTTTGGGCCACCAACATTTTCTGGACTTTAGGGGGTCTAGGATGCCTGTAAACCCCTTTTTTGGCCTCCAAAGTTTTCAACATTTGTGCAGCCTAAGATGCATTTTAAGGGCTTTTTTTGGGCTGCTAACATATTCTGAACTTTCAGTGGTGCAGGATGCATTTTTCGTGCCATAAATATTTTTGGGAATTTCAGTGGTCTAGGATGAGGGTTAATGCCCATTTCAGGCTGCAAATGTTTTTGGGACATTCAGAGCTCTCTGACACAGTTTTTGGGCCACCAACTTTTTCTGGACTTTAGGGGGTCTAGGATGACTGTAAACCTCTTTTTTGGGTCTCTAAAGTTTTCAACATTTGTGCAGCCTAAAATGCATTTTAATGCCTTTTTTGAGCTGCTATCATATTCTGAACTTTCAGTGGTGCAGGATGCATGTTATTTCCATAAATATTTTTGGAAATTTAGTGGCCTAGGATGCGGGTTAATGCCCATTTCAGGCTGCAAATGTTTTTGGGACATTCCGAGCTTTCTGACACAATTTCTAGGCCACCAACATTTTCTGGACTTTAGGGGGTCTAGGATGACTGTAAACCCCTTTTTTGGGCCTCCAAAGTTTTCAACATTTTTGCAGCCTAAGATGCATTTTAAGGGCTTTTTTGGGCTGCTATCATATTCTGAACTTTCAGTGGTGCAGGATGCATGTTATTTCCATAAATATTTTTGGGAATTTAGTGGTCTAGGATGCGGGTTAATGCCCATTTCAGGCTGCAAATGTTTTTGGGACATTCCGAGCTTTCTGACACAGTTTCTAGGCCACCAACATTTTCTGGACTTTAGGGGGTCTAGGATGACTGTAAACCCCTTTTTTGGTCCTCCAAAGTTTTCAACATTTTTGCAGCCTAAGATGCATTTTAAGGCATTTTTTGGGCTTCTAACATATTCTGAACTTTCAGAGTGTAAGATGTATTTTTCGTGCCATACATATTTTTGGGAATTTCAATGGTCTAGGATGCGTGTTAATGCCCCTTATAGGCTACAAATGTTTTGGGGATATTCAGAGCTCTCTGACACCGTTTTTTGGCCACCAACATTTTCTGGACTTTAGGGGGTCTACGATGCCTGTAAACCCCTTTTTTGGACCTCCAAAGTTTTCAATATTTTTGCAGCCTAAGATGCATTTTAAGGCCTTTTTTGGGCTGCTAACATATTCTGAACTTTCAGCGGTGTAGGATGCATTTTTCGTGCAATGAATATTTTTGGGAATTTCAGTGGTCTAGGGTGCGGTTTAATGCCCATTTCAGGCTGCAAATATTTTTGGGACATTCAGAGCTTTCTGACACAGTTTTTAGGCCACCAACATTTTCTGGACTTTAGGGGGCCTAGGATGTCTGTAAACCACTTTTTTGGGCCTCCAAAGTTTTTTACATTTTTGCAGCCCTAAGATGCATGTTATGGCCTTTTTTGGGCTGCTAACATATTCTGAACTTTCAGCGGTGTAGGATGCGTTTTTCCTGCCATAAATATTTTTGGGAATTTCAGTGGTTAAGGATGCGGGTTAATGCCCATTTCAGGCTGCAAATGTTTTTGGGACATTCAGAGCTGTCTGACACAGTTTTTAGGCCACCAACATTTTCTTGACTTTAGGGGGTCGAGGATGCCTGTAAACCCCTTTTTTGGGCCTCCAAAGTTTTCTACATTTTTGCAGCCATAAGATGCATTTTAAGGAATTTTTTGGGCTTCTAACTTATTCTGAACTTTCAGGGTGTAAGATGCAATTTTCGTACCATAAATATTTTTGGGAATTTCAGTGGTCTAGGATACGTGTTAATGCCCCTTATGGGCTACAAATGTTTTTGGGATATTCAGAGCTCTCTGACACCGTTTTTGGGCATCCAACATTTTCTGGACTTTAGGGGGTCTAGGATGCCTGTAAACCCCTTTTTTGGGCCTCCAACGTTTTCAACATTTTTGCAGCCTAAGATGCATTTTAAGCCCTTTTTTGGGCTGCTATCATATTCTGAACTTTCAGTGGTGCAGGATGCATGTTATTTCCATAAATATTTTTGGGAATTTCAGTGGTCTAGGATGCGGGTTAATGACCATTTCAGGCTGCAAATGTTTTTGGGATATTCAGAGCTCTCTGACACCGTTTTTGGGCCACCAACATTTTCTGGATGTTAGGGGGTCTAGGATGCCTGTAAACCCCTTTTTTGGGCCTCCAAAGTTTTCTACATTTTTGCAGCCCTAAGATGCATGTTATGGCCTTTTTTGGGCTGCTAACATATTCTGAACTTTCAGTGGTGTAGGATGCATTTTTCGTGCCATTAATATTTTTGGGAATTTCAGTGGTCTAGGATGCGGGTTAATGCCCATTTCAGGCTGCACATGTTTTTGGGATATTCAGAGCTTTCTGACACAGTTTTTAGGCCACCAACATTTTCTGGACTTTAGGGGGTCTAGGATGCCTGTAAACCCCTTTTTTGGGCCTCCAAAGTTTTCTACATTTTTGCAGCCATAAGATGCATTTTAAGGCATTTTTTGGGCTTCTAACATATTCGGAACTTTCAGGGTGTAAGATGCAATTTTCGTACCATAAATATTTTTGGGAATTTCAGTGGTGTAGGATACGTGTTAATGCCCCTTATGGGCTACAAATGTTTTTGGGATATTCAGAGCTCTCTGACACCGTTTTTGGGCATCCAACATTTTCTGGACTTTAGGGGGTCTAGGATGCCTGTAAACCCCTTTTTTGGGCCTCCAAAGTTTTCAACATTTTTGCAGCCTAAGATGCATTTTAAGCCCTTTTTTGGGCTGCTATCATATTCTGAACTTTCAGTGGTGCAGGATGCATGTTATTTCCATAAATATTTTTGGGAATTTCAGTGGTCTAGGATGCGGGTTAATGACCATTTCAGGCTGCAAATGTTTTTGGGATATTCAGAGCTCTCTGACACCGTTTTTGGGCCACCAACATTTTCTGGATGTTAGGGGGTCTAGGATGCCTGTAAACCCCTTTTTTGGGCCTCCAAAGTTTTCTACATTTTTGCAGCCCTAAGATGCATGTTATGGCCTTTTTTGGGCTGCCAACATATTCTGAACTTTCAGTGGTGTAGGATGCATTTTTCGTGCCATAAATATTTTTGGGAATTTCAGTGGTCTAGGATGCGGGTTAATGCCCATTTCAGGCTGCACATGTTTTTGGGATATTCAGAGCTTTCTGACACAGTTTTTAGGCCACCAACATTTTCTGGACTTTAGGGGGTCTAGGATGCCTGTAAACCCCTTTTTTGGGCCTCCAAAGTTTTCTACATTTTTGCAGCCATAAGATGCATTTTAAGGCATTTTTTGGGCTTCTAATATATTCTGAACTTTCAGGGTGTAAGATGCATTTTTCGTGCCATGAATATTTTTGGGAATTTCAGTGGTCTAGGATGCGTGTTAATGCCCCTTATAGGCTACAAATGTTTTGGGGATATTCAGAGCTCTCTGACACCGTGTTTTGGCCACCAACATTTTCTGGACTTAAGGGGGTCTAGGATGCCTGTAAACCCCTTTTTTGGGCCTCCAAAGTTTTCAACATTTTTGCAGCCTAAGATGGATTTTAAGGCCTTTCTTTGGCTGCTATCATATTCTGAACTTTCAGGGGTGTAGGATGCTTTTTTTCATGCACAAAATATTTTTGGGCATTGCAGTGGTCTTGGATGCGGGTTAATGCCCATTTCAGGCTGCAAATGTTTTTGGGATATTCAGAGCTCTCTGACACCGTTTTTGGGCCACCAACATTTTCTGGACTTTAGGGGGTCTAGGATGCCTGTAAACCCCTTTTTTGGGCCTCCAAAGTTTTCAAAATTTGTGCAGCCTAAGATGCATTTTAAGGCCTTTTTTGAGCTGCTAACATATTCTGAAATTTCAGGGGTTAGGATGCATTTTTCGTGCACAAAATATTTTTGGGATTTTCAGTGCTCTAGGATGCGGGTTAATGCCCCTTTCTGGCTGCAAATGTTTTTGAGACATTCAGAGCTCTCTGACCCTGTTTTTGGGCCACCAACATTTTCTGGACTTTAGGGGTCTAGGATGCCTGTAAAGCCCTTTTTTGGACCTCCAAAGTTTTCAATATTTTTGCAGCCTAAGATCCATTTTAAGGCCTTTTTTGGGCTGCTAACATATTCTGAACTTTCAGTGGTGTAAGATGCATTTTCCGTGCCAAAACTATTTTTCGGAATTTCAGTGGTCTAGGATGCAGGTTAATGCCCCTTATTGGCTACACATGTTTTTGGGACATTCAGAGCTCGCTGGCAGTTTTTTGGCCCACCAACATTTTCTGGACTTTAGGGGGTCTAGGATGCCTGTAAACCCCTTTTTTGGACCTCCAAATTTGTCAATATTTTTGCAGCCTAAGATGCATTTTAAGGCCTTTTTTGGGCTGCTAACATATTCTGAACTTTCAGCGGTGTAGGATGCATTTTTCGTGCCATGAATATTTTTGGGAATTTCAGTGGTCTAGGATGCGGTTTAATGCCCATTTCAGGCTGCAAATATTTTTGGGACATTCAGAGCTTTCTGACACAGTTTTTAGGCCACCAACATTTTCTGGACTTTAGGGGGTCTAGGATGCATGTAAACCCCTTTTTTGGGCCTCCAAAGTTTTCAACATTTTTGCAGCCCAAGATGCATTTTAAGGCCTTTTTTGGGCTGCTATCATATTCTGAACTTTCAGGGGTGTAGGATGCATTTTTTCATGCACAAAATATTTTTGGGGATTTCAGTGGTCTAGGATGCCGGTTAATGCCCATTTCAGGCTGCAAATGTTTTTGGGATATTCAGAGCTCTCTGACACCGTTTTTGGGCCACCAACATTTTCTGGACTTTAGGGGGCCTAGGATGTCTGTAAACCACTTTTTTGGGCCTCCAAAGTTTTTTTACATTTTTGCAGCCCTAAGATGCATGTTATGGCCTTTTTTGGGCTGCTAACATATTCTGAACTTTCAGCGGTGTAGGATGCGTTTTTCCTGCCATAAATATTTTTGGGAATTTCAGTGGTTAAGGATGCGGGTTAATGCCCATTTCAGGCTGCAAATGTTTTTGGGACATTCAGAGCTGTCTGACACAGTTTTTAGGCCACCAACATTTTCTTGACTTTAGGGGGTCGAGGATGCCTGTAAACCCCTTTTTTGGGCCTCCAATGTTTTCTACATTTTGCAGCCATAAGATGCATTTTAAGGAATTTTTTGGGCTTCTAACATATTCTGAACTTTCAGGGTGTAAGATGCAATTTTCGTACCATAAATATTTTTGGGAATTTCAGTGGTCTAGTATACGTGTTAATGCCCCTTATGGGCTACAAATGTTTTTGGGATATTCAGAGCTCTCTGACACCGTTTTTGGGCATCCAACATTTTCTGGACTTTAGGGGGTCTAGGATGCCTGTAAACCCCTTTTTTGGGCCTCCAAAGTTTTCAACATTTTTGCAGCCTAAGATGCATTTTAAGCCCTTTTTTGGGCTGCTATCATATTCTGAACTTTCAGTGGTGCAGGATGCATGTTATTTCCATAAATATTTTTGGGAATTTCAGTGGTCTAGGATGCGGGTTAATGACCATTTCAGGCTGCAAATGTTTTTGGGATATTCAGAGCTCTCTGACACCGTTTTTGGGCCACCAACATTTTCTGGATGTTAGGGGGTCTAGGATGCCTGTAAACCCCTTTTTTGGGCCTCCAAAGTTGTCTACATTTTTGCAGCCCTAAGATGCATGTTATGGCCTTTTTTGGGCTGCTAACATATTCTGAACTTTCAGTGGTGTAGGATGCATTTTTCGTGCCATAAATATTTTTGGGAATTTCAGTGGTCTAGGATGCGGGTTAATGCCCATTTCAGGCTGCACATGTTTTTGGGATATTCAGAGCTTTCTGACACAGTTTTTAGGCCACCAACATTTTCTGGACTTTAGGGGGTCTAGGATGCCTGTAAACCCCTTTTTTGGGCCTCCAAAGTTTTCTACATTTTTGCAGCCATAAAATGCATTTTAAGGCATTTTTTGGGCTTCTAATATATTCTGAACTTTCAGGGTGTAAGATGCATTTTTCGTGCCATAAATATTTTTGGGAATTTCAGTGGTCTAGGATGCGTGTTAATGCCCCTTATAGGCTACAAATGTTTTGGGGATATTCAGAGCTCTCTGACACCGTTTTTTGGCCACCAACATTTTCTGGACTTAAGGGGGCCTAGGATGCCTGTAAACCCCTTTTTTGGGCCTCCAAAGTTTTCAACATTTTTGCAGCCTAAGATGGATTTTAAGGCCTTTCTTTGGCTGCTATCATATTCTGAACTTTCAGGGGTGTAGGATGTATTTTTTCATGCACAAAATATTTTTGGGGATTGCAGTGGTCTAGGATGCGGGTTAATGCCCATTTCAGGCTGCAAATGTTTTTGGGATATTCAGAGCTCTCTGACACCGTTTTTGGGCCACCAACATTTTCTGGACTTTAGGGGGTCTAGGATGCCTGTAAACCCCTTTTTTGGGCCTCCAAAGTTTTCAACATTTGTGCAGCCTAAGATGCATTTTAAGGCCTTTTTTGAGCTGCTAACATATTCTGAAATTTCAGGGGTTAGGATGCATTTTTCGTGCACAAAATATTTTTGGGATTTTCAGTGCTCTAGGATGCGGGTTAATGCCCCTTTCCGGCTGCAAATGTTTTTGAGACATTCAGAGCTCTCTGACCCTGTTTTTGGGCCACCAACATTTTCTGGACTTTAGGGGTCTAGGATGCCTGTAAAGCCCTTTTTTGGACCTCCAAAGTTTTCAATATTTTTGCAGCCTAAGATCCATTTTAAGGCCTTTTTTGGGCTGCTAACATATTCTGAACTTTCAGTGGTGTAAGATGCATTTTCCGTGCCAAAACTATTTTTCGGAATTTCAGTGGTCTAGGATGCAGGTTAATTCCCCTTATTGGCTACACATGTTTTTGGGACATTCAGAGCTCGCTGGCAGTTTTTTGGCCCACCAACATTTTCTGGACTTTAGGGGGTCTAGGATGCCTGTAAACCCCTTTTTTGGACCTCCAAATTTGTCAATATTTTTGCAGCCTAAGATGCATTTTAAGGCCTTTTTTGGGCTGCTAACATATTCTGAACTTTCAGCGGTGTAGGATGCATTTTTCGTGCCATGAATATTTTTGGGAATTTCAGTGGTCTAGGATGCGGTTTAATGCCCATTTCAGGCTGCAAATATTTTTGGGCCATTCAGAGCTTTCTGACACAGTTTTTGGGCCACCAACATTTTCTGGACTTTAGGGGGTCTAGGATGCCTGTAAACCCCTTTTTTGGACCTCCAAAGTTTTCAACATTTTTGCAGCCTAAGATGCATTTTAAGGCCTTTTTTGGGCTGCTATCATATTCTGAACTTTCATTGGTGCAGGATGCATGTTATTTCCATAAATATTTTTGGGAATTTCAGTGGTCTAGGATGCAGGTTAATGCCCCTTATAGGCTACAAAAAAGTTTTTGGGACATTCAGAGCTCTCTGACAGTTTTTTGGGCCACCAACATTTTCTAGACTTTAGGGGTCTAGGATGCCTGTAAAGCCCTTTTTTGGACCTCCAAAGTTTTCAATATTTTTGCAGCCTAAGATGCATTTTAAGGCCTTTTTTGGGCTGCTAACATATTCTGAACTTTCAGCGGTGTAGGATGCATTTTTCGTGCCATGAATATTTTTGGGAATTTCAGTGGTCTAGGATGCGGTTTAATACCTATTTCAGGCTGCAAATATTTTTGGGACATTCAGAGCTTTCTGACACAGTTTTTAGGCCACCAACATTTTCTGGACTTTAGGGGGTCTAGGATGCCTGTAAACCCCTTTTTTGGACCTCCAAAGTTTTCAATATTTTTGCAGCCTAAGATGCATTTTAAGGCCTTTTTTGGGCTGCTAACATATTCTGAACTTTCAGCGGTGTAGGATGCATTTTTCGTGCCATGAATATTTTTGGGAATTTCAGTGGTCTAGGATGCGGTTTAATACCTATTTCAGGATGCAAATATTTTTGGGACATTCAGAGCTTTCTGACACCGTTTTTGGGCAACCAACATTTTCTGGACTTTAGGGGGTCTAGGATGCCTGTAAACCCCTTTTTTGGGCCTCCAAAGTTTTCAACATTTTTGCAGCCTAAGATGCATTTTAAGGCCTTTTTTGGGCTGCTATCATATTCTGAACTTTCAGGGGTGTAGGGTGCATTTTTCGTGCCCAAAATATTTTTTGGGAATTTCAGTGGTCTAGGATGCGGGTTAATGCCCATTTCAGTCTGCAAATGTTTTTGGGACATTCTGAGCTTTCTGACACAGTTTCTAGGCCACCAACATTTTCGGGACTTTAGGGGGTCTAGGATGACTGTAAACCCCTTTTTTGGGCCTCCAAAGTTTTCAACATTTTTGCAGCCTAAGATGATTTTTAGGCCTTTTTTGGGCTGCTATCATATTCTGAACTTTCAGTGGTGCAGGATGCATGTTATTTCCATAAATACTTTTGGGAATTTCAGTGGTCTAGGATGCGGGTTAATGCCCATTTCAGGCTGCAAATGTTTTTGGGACATTCCGAGCTTTCTGACACAGTATCTAGTCCACCAACATTTTGTGGACTTTAGGGGGTCTAGGATGCCTCTAAACCCCTTTTTTGGGCCTCCAAAGTTTTCTACATTTTTGCAGCCATAAGATGCATTTTAAGGCATTTTTTGGGCTTCTAACATATTCTGAACTTTCAGGGGTGTAGGATGCATTTTTCATGCACAAAATATTTTTGGGAAGTTCAGTGGTCTAGGATGCGGTTTAATGCCCCTTATGGGCTACAAATGTTTTTGGGATATTCAGAGCTCTCTGACACCGTTTTTGGGCATCCAACATTTTCTGGACTTTAGGGGGTCTAGGATGCCTGTAAACCCCTTTTTTGGGCCTCCAAAGTTTTCAACATTTTTGCAGCCTAAGATGCATTTTAAGCCCTTTTTTGGGCTGCTATCATATTCTGAACTTTCAGTGGTGCAGGATGCATGTTATTTCCATAAATATTTTTGGGAATTTCAGTGGTCTAGGATGCGGGTTAATGACCATTTCAGGCTGCAAATGTTTTTGGGATATTCAGAGCTCTCTGACACCGTTTTTGGGCCACCAACATTTTCTGGATGTTAGGGGGTCTAGGATGCCTGTAAACCCCTTTTTTGGGCCTCCAAAGTTTTCTACATTTTTGCAGCCCTAAGATGCATGTTATGGCCTTTTTTGGGCTGCTAACATATTCTGAACTTTCAGTGGTGTAGGATGCATTTTTCGTGCCATAAATATTTTTGGGAATTTCAGTGGTCTAGGATGCGGGTTAATGCCCATTTCAGGCTGCACATGTTTTTGGGATATTCAGAGCTTTCTGACACAGTTTTTAGGCCACCAACATTTTCTGGACTTTAGGGGGTCTAGGATGGCTGTAAACCCCTTTTTTGGGCCTCCAAAGTTTTCTACATTTTTGCAGCCATAAGATGCATTTAAGGCATTTTTTGGGCTTCTAACATATTCTGAACTTTCAGGGTGTAAGATGCATTTTTCGTGCCATGAATATTTTTGGGAATTTCAGTGGTCTAGGATGTGGTTTAATGCCCATTTCAGGATGCAAATATTTTTGGGACATTCAGAGCTTTCTGACACCGTTTTTGGGCAACCAACATTTTCTGGACTTTAGGGGGTCTAGGATGCCTGTAAACCCCTTTTTTGGGCCTCCAAAGTTTTCAACATTTTTGCAGCCTAAGATGCATTTTAAGGCCTTTTTTGGGCTGCTATCATATTCTGAACTTTCAGGGGTGTAGGGTGCATTTTTCGTGCCCAAAATATTTTTTGGGAATTTCAGTGGTCCAGGATGCGGGTTAATGCCCATTTCAGGCTGCACATGTTTTTGGGACATTCTGAGCTTTCTGACACAGTTTCTAGGCCACCAACATTTTCTGGACTATAGGGGGTCTAGGATGCCTGTAAACCCCTTTTTTGGGCCTCCAAAGTTTTCAACATTTGTGCAGCCTAAGATGCATTTTAAGGCCTTTTTTGAGCTGCTAACATATTCTGAAATTTCAGGGGTTAGGATGCATTTTTCGTGCACAAAATATTTTTGGGATTTTCAGTGCTCTAGGATGCGGGTTAATGCCCCTTTCCGGCTGCAAATGTTTTTGAGACATTCAGAGCTCTCTGACCCTGTTTTTGGGCCACCAACATTTTCTGGACTTTAGGGGTCTAGGATGCCTGTAAAGCCCTTTTTTGGACCTCCAAAGTTTTCAATATTTTTGCAGCCTAAGATCCATTTTAAGGCCTTTTTTGGGCTGCTAACATATTCTGAACTTTCAGTGGTGTAAGATGCATTTTCCGTGCCAAAACTATTTTTCAGAATTTCAGTGGTCTAGGATGCAGGTTAATGCCCCTTATTGGCTACACATGTTTTTGGGACATTCAGAGCTCGCTGGCAGTTTTTTGGCCCACCAACATTTTCTGGACTTTAGGGGGTCTAGGATGCCTGTAAACCCCTTTTTTGGACCTCCAAATTTGTCAATATTTTTGCAGCCTAAGATGCATTTTAAGGCCTTTTTTGGGCTGCTAACATATTCTGAACTTTCAGCGGTGTAGGATGCATTTTTCGTGCCATGAATATTTTTGGGAATTTCAGTGGTCTAGGATGCGGTTTAATGCCCATTTCAGGCTGCAAATATTTTTGGGCCATTCAGAGCTTTCTGACACAGTTTTTGGGCCACCAACATTTTCTGGACTTTAGGGGGTCTAGGATGCCTGTAAACCCCTTTTTTGGACCTCCAAAGTTTTCAACATTTTTGCAGCCTAAGATGCATTTTAAGGCCTTTTTTGGGCTGCTATCATATTCTGAACTTTCATTGGTGCAGGATGCATGTTATTTCCATAAATATTTTTGGGAATTTCAGTGGTCTAGGATGCAGGTTAATGCCCCTTATAGGCTACAAAAAAGTTTTTGGGACATTCAGAGCTCTCTGACAGTTTTTTGGGCCACCAACATTTTCTGGACTTTAGGGGTCTAGGATGCCTGTAAAGCCCTTTTTTGGACCTCCAAAGTTTTCAATATTTTTGCAGCCTAAGATGCATTTTGAGGCCTTTTTTGGGTTGCTAACATATTCTGAACTTTCAGCGGTGTAGGATGCATTTTTCGTGCAATGAATATTTTTGGGAATTTCAATGGTCTAGGATGCGGTTTAATGCCCATTTCAGGCTGCAAATATTTTTGGGACATTCAGAGCTTTCTGACACCGTTTTTGGGCCACCAACATTTTCTGGCCTTTAGGGGGTCTAGGATGCCTGTAAACCCTTTTTTGGACCTCCAAATTTGTCAATATTTTTGCAGCCTAAGATGCATTTTAAGGCCTTTTTTGGGCTGCTAACATATTCTGAACTTTCAGCGGTGTAGGATGCATTTTTCGTGCCATGAATATTTTTGGGAATTTCAGTGGTCTAGGATGTGGTTTAATGCCCATTTCAGGATGCAAATATTTTTGGGACATTCAGAGCTTTCTGACACCGTTTTTGGGCAACCAACATTTTCTGGACTTTAGGGGGTCTAGGATGCCTGTAAACCCCTTTTTTGGGCCTCCAAAGTTTTCAACATTTTTGCAGCCTAAGATGCATTTTAAGGCCTTTTTTGGGCTGCTATCATATTCTGAACTTTCAGGGGTGTAGGGTGCATTTTTCGTGCCCAAAATATTTTTTGGGAATTTCAGTGGTCTAGGATGCGGGTTAATGCCCATTTCAGGCTGCACATGTTTTTGGGACATTCTGAGCTTTCTGACACAGTTTCTAGGCCACCAACATTTTCTGGACTTTAGGGGGTCTAGGATGACTGTAAACCCCTTTTTTGGGCCTCCAAAGTTTTCAACATTTTTGCAGCCTAAGATGATTTTTAGGCCTTTTTTGGGCTGCTATCATATTCTGAACTTTCAGTGGTGCAGGATGCATGTTATTTCCATAAATACTTTTGGGAATTTCAGTGGTCTAGGATGCGGGTTAATGCCCATTTCAGGCTGCAAATGTTTTTGGGACATTCCGAGCTTTCTGACACAGTTTCTAGGCCACCAACATTTTGTGGACTTTAGGGGGTCTAGGATGCCTGTAAACCCCTTTTTTGGGCCTCCAAAGTTTTCTACATTTTTGCAGCCATAAGATGCATTTTAAGGCATTTTTTGGGCTTCTAACATATTCTGAACTTTCAGGGGTGTAGGATGCATTTTTCATGCACAAAATATTTTTGGGAAGTTCAGTGGTCTAGGATGCGGTTTAATGCCCATTTCAGGCTGCAAATGTTTTTGGGATATTCAGATCTTTCTGACACAGTTTTTAGGTCACCAACATTTTCTGGACGTTAGGGGTCTAGGATGCCTGTAAACCCCTTTTTTGGGCCTCCAAAGTTTTCTACATTTTTGCAGCCATAAGATGCATTTTAAGGCATTTTTTGGGCTTCTAACATATTCTGAACTTTCAGGGTGTAAGATGCATCTTTCGTGCCATAAATATTTTTGGGAATTTCAGTGGTCTAGGATGTGTGTTAATGCCCCTTATAGGCTACAAATGTTTTCGGGATATTCAGAGCTCTCTGACACCGTTTTTTGGTCACCAACATTTTCTGGACTTAAAGGGGTCTAGGATGCCTGTAAACCCCTTTTTTGGACCTCCAAAGTTTTCAACATTTTTGCAGCCTAAAATGGATTTTAAGGCCTTTTTTTGGCTGCTATCATATTCTGAACTTTCAGGGGTGTAGGATGCATTTTTTCATGCACAAAATATTTTTGGGGATTTCAGTGGTCTAGGATGCGGGTTAATGCCCATTTCAGGCTGCAAATGTTTTTGGGATATTCAGAGCTCTCTGACCCTGTTTTTGGGCCACCAACATTTTCTGGACTTTAGGGGGTCTAGGATGCCTGTAAACCCCTTTTTTGGCCTCCAAAGTTTTCAACATTTGTGCAGCCTAAGATGCATGTTAAGGCCTTTTTTGAGCTGCTAACATATTCTGAAATTTCAGGGGTTAGGATGCATTTTTCGTGCACAAAATATTTTTGGGATTTTCAGTGCTCTAGGATGCGGGTTAATGCCCCTTTCCGGCTGCAAATGTTTTTGGGACATTTAGAGCTTTCTGACACAGTTTTTAGGCCACCAACATTTTCTGGACTTTAGGGGGTCTAAGATGCCTGTAAACCCCTTTTTTGGACCTCCAAAGTTTTCAACATTTTTGCAGCCTAAGATGCATTTTAAGGCCTTTTTTGGGCTGCTAACACATTCTGAACTTTCAGTGGTGTAAGATGCATTTTCCGTGCCAAAACTATTTTTCGGAATTTCAGTGGTCTAGGATGCAGGTTAATGCCCCTTATTGGCTACACATGTTTTTGGGACATTCAGAGCTCGCTGGCAGTTTTTTGGGCCACCAACATTTTCTGGACTTTAGGGGGTCTAGGATGCCTGTAAACCCCTTTTTTGGACCTCCAAAGTTTTCAATATTTTTGCAGCCTAAGATGCATTTTAAAGCCTTTTTTGGGCTGCTAACATATTCTGAACTTTCAGCGGTGTAGGATGCATTTTTCGTGCCATGAATATTTTTGGGAATTTCAGTGGTCTAGGATGCGGTTTAATGCCCATTTCAGGCTGCAAATATTTTTGGGACATTCAGAGCTTTCTGACACAGTTTTTAGGCCACCAACATTTTCTGGACTTTAGGGGGTCTAGGATGACTGTAAACCTCTTTTTTGGGCCTCTAAAGTTTTCAACATTTTTGCAGCCTAAAATGCATATTAAGGCCTTTTTAGGGCTGCTAAAATATTCTGAACTTTCAGTGGTGTAGGATGCATTTTCCGTGCCATAAATATTTTTGGGAATTTCAGTGGTCTAGGATGCGAGTTAATGCCCATTTCAGGCTGCAAATGTTTTTGGGATATTCAGAGCTCTCTGACACCGTTTTTGGGCCACCAACATTTTCTGGACTTTAGGGGGTCTAGGATGCCTGTAAACCCCTTTTTTGGGCCTCCAAAGTTTTCAACATTTGTGCAGCCTAAGATGCATTTTAATGCCTTTTTTGAGCTGCTAACATATTCTGAAATTTCAGGGGTTAGGATGCATTTTTCGTGCCATGAATATTTTTGGGATTTTCAGTGCTCTAGGATGCGGGTTAATGCCCCTTTCCGGCTGCAAATGTTTTTGAGACATTCAGAGCTCTCTGACCCTGTTTTTGGGCCACCAACATTTTCTGGACTTTAGGGGGTCTAGGATGCCTGTAAAGCCCTTTTTTGGACCTCCAAAGTTTTCAATATTTTTGCAGCCTAAGATGCATTTTAAGGCCTTTTTTGGACTGCTACCATATTCTGAACTTTCAGCGGTGTAGGATGCATTTTTCATGCCATGAATATTTTTGGGAATTTCAGTGGTCTAGGATGCGGGTTAATGCCCATTTCCGGCTGCAAATGTTTTTGAGACATTCAGAGCTCTCTGACCCTGTTTTTGGGCCACCAACATTTTCTGGACTTTAGGGGGTCTAGGATGCCTGTAAACCCCTTTTTTGGCCTCCAAAGTTTTCAACATTTGTGCAGCCTAAGATGCATTTTAAGGCCTTTTTTGAGCTGCTAACATATTCTGAAATTTCAGGGGTTAGGATGCATTTTTCGTGCACAAAATATTTTTGGGATTTTCAGTGCTCTAGGATGCGGGTTAATGCCCCTTTCCGGCTGCAAATGTTTTTGGGACATTCAGAGCTTTCTGACACAGTTTTTAGGCCACCAACATTTTCTGGACTTTAGGGGGTCTAGGATGCCTGTAAACCCCTTTTTTGGACCTCCAAAGTTTTCAACATTTTTGCAGCCTGAAATGCATATTAAGGCCTTTTTTGAGCTGCTAACATATTCTGAAATTTCAGGGGTTAGGATGCATTTTTCGTGCCATGAATATTTTTGGGATTTTCAGTGCTCTAGGATGCGGGTTAATGCCCCTTTCCGGCTGCAAATGTTTTTGAGACATTCAGAGCTCTCTGACCCTGTTTTTGGGCCACCAACATTTTCTGGACTTTAGGGGGTCTAGGATGCCTGTAAAGCCCTTTTTTGGACCTCCAAAGTTTTCAATATTTTTGCAGCCTAAAATGCATTTTAAGGCCTTTTTTGGACTGCTACCATATTCTGAACTTTCAGCGGTATAGGATTCATTTTTCATGCCATGAATATTTTTGGGAATTTCAGTGGTCTAGGATGCGGGTTAATGCCCATTTCCGGCTGCAAATGTTTTTGAGACATTCAGAGCTCTCTGACCCTGTTTTTGTGCCACCAACATTTTCTGGACTTTAGGGGGTCTAGGATGCCTGTAAACCCCTTTTTTGGCCTCCAAAGTTTTCAACATTTGTGCAGCCTAAGATGCATTTTAAGGCCTTTTTTGAGCTGCTAACATATTCTGAAATTTCAGGGGTTAGGATGCATTTTTCGTGCACAAAATATTTTTGGGATTTTCAGTGCTCTAGGATGCGGGTTAATGCCCCTTTCCGGCTGCAAATGTTTTTGGGACATTCAGAGCTTTCTGACACAGTTTTTAGGCCACCAACATTTTCTGGACTTTAGGGGGTCTAGGATGCCTGTAAACCCCTTTTTTGGACCTCCAAAGTTTTCAACATTTTTGCAGCCTAAAATGCATATTAAGGCCTTTTTTGAGCTGCTAACATATTCTGAAATTTCAGGGGTTAGGATGCATTTTTCGTGCCATGAATATTTTTGGGATTTTCAGTGCTCTAGGATGCGGGTTAATGCCCCTTTCCGGCTGCAAATGTTTTTGAGACATTCAGAGCTCTCTGACCCTGTTTTTGTGCCACCAACATTTTCTGGACTTTAGGGGGTCTAGGATGCCTGTAAACCCCTTTTTTGGCCTCCAAAGTTTTCAACATTTGTGCAGCCTAAGATGCATTTTAAGGGCTTTTTTTGGGCTGCTAACATATTCTGAACTTTCAGTGGTGCAGGATGCATTTTTCGTGCCATAAATATTTTTGGGAATTTCAGTGGTCTAGGATGAGGGTTAATGCCCATTTCAGGCTGCAAATGTTTTTGGGACATTCAGAGCTCTCTGACACAGTTTTTGGGCCACCAACTTTTTCTGGACTTTAGGGGGTCTAGGATGACTGTAAACCTCTTTTTTGGGTCTCTAAAGTTTTCAACATTTTTGCAGCCTAAAATGCATATTAAGGCCTTTTTAGGGCTGCTAAAATATTCTGAACTTTCAGTGGTGTAGGATGCATTTTCCGTGCCATAAATATTTTTGGGAATTTCAGTGGTCTAGGATGCGGGTTAATGCCCATTTCAGGCTGCAAATGTTTTTGGGATATTCAGAGCTCTCTGACACCGTTTTTGGGCCACCAACATTTTCTGGACTTTAGGGGGTCTAGGATGCCTGTAAACCCCTTTTTTGGCCTCCAAAGTTTTCAACATTTGTGCAGCCTAAGATGCATTTTAAGGCCTTTTTTGAGCTGCTAACATATTCTGAAATTTCAGGGGTTAGGATGCATTTTTCGTGCACAAAATATTTTTGGGATTTTCAGTGCTCTAGGATGCGGGTTAATGCCCCTTTCCGGCTGCAAATGTTTTTGGGACATTCAGAGCTTTCTGACACAGTTTTTAGGCCACCAACATTTTCTGGACTTTAGGGGGTCTAGGATGCCTGTAAACCCCTTTTTTGGACCTCCAAAGTTTTCAACATTTTTGCAGCCTGAAATGCATATTAAGGCCTTTTTTGAGCTGCTAACATATTCTGAAATTTCAGGGGTTAGGATGCATTTTTCGTGCCATGAATATTTTTGGGATTTTCAGTGCTCTAGGATGCGGGTTAATGCCCCTTTCCGGCTGCAAATGTTTTTGAGACATTCAGAGCTCTCTGACCCTGTTTTTGGGCCACCAACATTTTCTGGACTTTAGGGGGTCTAGGATGCCTGTAAAGCCCTTTTTTGGACCTCCAAAGTTTTCAATATTTTTGCAGCCTAAAATGCATTTTAAGGCCTTTTTTGGACTGCTACCATATTCTGAACTTTCAGCGGTATAGGATTCATTTTTCATGCCATGAATATTTTTGGGAATTTCAGTGGTCTAGGATGCGGGTTAATGCCCATTTCCGGCTGCAAATGTTTTTGAGACATTCAGAGCTTTCTGACCCTGTTTTTGTGCCACCAACATTTTCTGGACTTTAGGGGGTCTAGGATGCCTGTAAACCCCTTTTTTGGCCTCCAAAGTTTTCAACATTTGTGCAGCCTAAGATGCATTTTAAGGCCTTTTTTGAGCTGCTAACATATTCTGAAATTTCAGGGGTTAGGATGCATTTTTCGTGCACAAAATATTTTTGGGATTTTCAGTGCTCTAGGATGCGGGTTAATGCCCCTTTCCGGCTGCAAATGTTTTTGGGACATTCAGAGCTTTCTGACACAGTTTTTAGGCCACCAACATTTTCTGGACTTTAGGGGGTCTAGGATGCCTGTAAACCCCTTTTTTGGACCTCCAAAGTTTTCAACATTTTTGCAGCCTAAAATGCATATTAAGGCCTTTTTTGAGCTGCTAACATATTCTGAAATTTCAGGGGTTAGGATGCATTTTTCGTGCCATGAATATTTTTGGGATTTTCAGTGCTCTAGGATGCGGGTTAATGCCCCTTTCCGGCTGCAAATGTTTTTGAGACATTCAGAGCTCTCTGACCCTGTTTTTGGGCCACCAACATTTTCTGGACTTTAGGGGGTCTAGGATGCCTGTAAACCCCTTTTTTGGCCTCCAAAGTTTTCAACATTTGTGCAGCCTAAGATGCATTTTAAGGGCTTTTTTTGGGCTGCTAACATATTCTGAACTTTCAGTGGTGCAGGATGCATTTTTCGTGCCATAAATATTTTTGGGAATTTCAGTGGTCTAGGATGAGGGTTAATGCCCATTTCAGGCTGCAAATGTTTTTGGGACATTCAGAGCTCTCTGACACAGTTTTTGGGCCACCAACTTTTTCTGGACTTTAGGGGGTCTAGGATGACTGTAAACCTCTTTTTTGGGCCTCTAAAGTTTTCAACGTTTTTGCAGCCTAAAATGCATATTAAGGCCTTTTTAGGGCTGCTAAAATATTCTGAACTTTCAGTGGTGTAGGATGCATTTTCCGTGCCATAAATATTTTTGGGAATTTCAGTGGTCTAGGATGCGGGTTAATGCCCATTTCAGGCTGCAAATGTTTTTGGGATATTCAGAGCTCTCTGACACCGTTTTTGGGCCACCAACATTTTCTGGACTTTAGGGGGTCTAGGATGCCTGTAAACCCCTTTTTTGGGCCTCCAAAGTTTTCAACATTTGTGCAGCCTAAGATGCATTTTAATGCCTTTTTTAAGCTGCTAACATATTCTGAAATTTCAGCGGTGCAGGATGCATTTTTCGTGCCATAAATATTTTTGGGAATTTCTGTGGTCTAGGATGAGGGTTAATGCCCATTTCAGGCTGCAAATGTTTTTGGGACATTCAGAGCTCTCTGACACAGTTTTTGGGCCACCAACTTTTTCTGGACTTTAGGGGGTCTAGGATGACTGTAAACCTCTTTTTTGGGTCTCTAAAGTTTTCAACATTTTTGCAGCCTAAAATGCATATTAAGGCCTTTTTAGGGCTGCTAAAATATTCTGAACTTTCAGTGGTGTAGGATGCATTTTCCGTGCCATAAATATTTTTGGGAATTTCAGTGGTCTAGGATGCGGGTTAATGCCCATTTCAGGCTGCAAATGTTTTTGGGATATTCAGAGCTCTCTGACACCGTTTTTGGGCCACCAACATTTTCTGGACTTTAGGGGGTCTAGGATGCCTGTAAACCCCTTTTTTGGGCCTCCAAAGTTTTCAACATTTGTGCAGCCTAAGATGCATTTTAATGCCTTTTTTGAGCTGCTAACATATTCTGAAATTTCAGGGGTTAGGATGCATTTTTCGTGCCATGAATATTTTTGGGATTTTCAGTGCTCTAGGATGCGGGTTAATGCCCCTTTCCGGCTGCAAATGTTTTTGAGACATTCAGAGCTCTCTGACCCTGTTTTTGGGCCACCAACATTTTCTGGACTTTAGGGGGTCTAGGATGCCTGTAAAGCCCTTTTTTGGACCTCCAAAGTTTTCAATATTTTTGCAGCCTAAGATGCATTTTAAGGCCTTTTTTGGACTGCTACCATATTCTGAACTTTCAGCGGTGTAGGATGCATTTTTCATGCCATGAATATTTTTGGGAATTTCAGTGGTCTAGGATGCGGGTTAATGCCCATTTCCGGCTGCAAATGTTTTTGAGACATTCAGAGCTCTCTGACCCTGTTTTTGGGCCACCAACATTTTCTGGACTTTAGGGGGTCTAGGATGCCTGTAAACCCCTTTTTTGGCCTCCAAAGTTTTCAACATTTGTGCAGCCTAAGATGCATTTTAAGGCCTTTTTTGAGCTGCTAACATATTCTGAAATTTCAGGGGTTAGGATGCATTTTTCGTGCACAAAATATTTTTGGGATTTTCAGTGCTCTAGGATGCGGGTTAATGCCCCTTTCCGGCTGCAAATGTTTTTGGGACATTCAGAGCTTTCTGACACAGTTTTTAGGCCACCAACATTTTCTGGACTTTAGGGGGTCTAGGATGCCTGTAAACCCCTTTTTTGGACCTCCAAAGTTTTCAACATTTTTGCAGCCTGAAATGCATATTAAGGCCTTTTTTGAGCTGCTAACATATTCTGAAATTTCAGGGGTTAGGATGCATTTTTCGTGCCATGAATATTTTTGGGATTTTCAGTGCTCTAGGATGCGGGTTAATGCCCCTTTCCGGCTGCAAATGTTTTTGAGACATTCAGAGCTCTCTGACCCTGTTTTTGGGCCACCAACATTTTCTGGACTTTAGGGGGTCTAGGATGCCTGTAAAGCCCTTTTTTGGACCTCCAAAGTTTTCAATATTTTTGCAGCCTAAAATGCATTTTAAGGCCTTTTTTGGACTGCTACCATATTCTGAACTTTCAGCGGTATAGGATTCATTTTTCATGCCATGAATATTTTTGGGAATTTCAGTGGTCTAGGATGCGGGTTAATGCCCATTTCCGGCTGCAAATGTTTTTGAGACATTCAGAGCTCTCTGACCCTGTTTTTGTGCCACCAACATTTTCTGGACTTTAGGGGGTCTAGGATGCCTGTAAACCCCTTTTTTGGCCTCCAAAGTTTTCAACATTTGTGCAGCCTAAGATGCATTTTAAGGCCTTTTTTGAGCTGCTAACATATTCTGAAATTTCAGGGGTTAGGATGCATTTTTCGTGCACAAAATATTTTTGGGATTTTCAGTGCTCTAGGATGCGGGTTAATGCCCCTTTCCGGCTGCAAATGTTTTTGGGACATTCAGAGCTTTCTGACACAGTTTTTAGGCCACCAACATTTTCTGGACTTTAGGGGGTCTAGGATGCCTGTAAACCCCTTTTTTGGACCTCCAAAGTTTTCAACATTTTTGCAGCCTAAAATGCATATTAAGGCCTTTTTTGAGCTGCTAACATATTCTGAAATTTCAGGGGTTAGGATGCATTTTTCGTGCCATGAATATTTTTGGGATTTTCAGTGCTCTAGGATGCGGGTTAATGCCCCTTTCCGGCTGCAAATGTTTTTGAGACATTCAGAGCTCTCTGACCCTGTTTTTGGGCCACCAACATTTTCTGGACTTTAGGGGGTCTAGGATGCCTGTAAACCCCTTTTTTGGCCTCCAAAGTTTTCAACATTTGTGCAGCCTAAGATGCATTTTAAGGGCTTTTTTTGGGCTGCTAACATATTCTGAACTTTCAGTGGTGCAGGATGCATTTTTCGTGCCATAAATATTTTTGGGAATTTCAGTGGTCTAGGATGAGGGTTAATGCCCATTTCAGGCTGCAAATGTTTTTGGGACATTCAGAGCTCTCTGACACAGTTTTTGGGCCACCAACTTTTTCTGGACTTTAGGGGGTCTAGGATGACTGTAAACCTCTTTTTTGGGCCTCTAAAGTTTTCAACGTTTTTGCAGCCTAAAATGCATATTAAGGCCTTTTTAGGGCTGCTAAAATATTCTGAACTTTCAGTGGTGTAGGATGCATTTTCCGTGCCATAAATATTTTTGGGAATTTCAGTGGTCTAGGATGCGGGTTAATGCCCATTTCAGGCTGCAAATGTTTTTGGGATATTCAGAGCTCTCTGACACCGTTTTTGGGCCACCAACATTTTCTGGACTTTAGGGGGTCTAGGATGCATGTAAACCCCTTTTTTGGGCCTCCAAAGTTTTCTACATTTTTGCAGCCATAAGATGCATTTTAAGGCATTTTTTGGGCTTCTAACATATTCTGAACTTTCAGAGTGTAAGATGCATTTTTCGTGCCATACATATTTTTGGGAATTTCAATGGTCTAGGATGCGTGTTAATGCCCCTTATAGGCTACAAATGTTTTGGGGATATTCAGAGCTCTCTGACACCGTTTTTTGGCCACCAACATTTTCTGGACTTTAGGGGGTCTACGATGCCTGTAAACCCCTTTTTTGGACCTCCAAAGTTTTCAATATTTTTGCAGCCTAAGATGCATTTTAAGGCCTTTTTTGGGCTGCTAACATATTCTGAACTTTCAGCGGTGTAGGATGCATTTTTCGTGCAATGAATATTTTTGGGAATTTCAGTGGTCTAGGATGCGGTTTAATGCCCATTTCAGGCTGCAAATATTTTTGGGACATTCAGAGCTTTCTGACACAGTTTTTAGGCCACCAACATTTTCTGGACTTTAGGGGGTCTAGGATGCCTGTAAACCCCTTTTTTGGGCCTCCAAAGTTTTCAACATTTTTGCAGCGTAAGATGCATTTTAAGGCCTTTTTTGGGCTGCTATCATATTCTGAACTTTCAGCGGTGCAGGATGCATTTTTCATGCACAAAATATTTTTGGGAATTTCAGTGGTCTAGGATGAGGGTTAATGCCCATTTCAGGCTGCAAATGTTTTTGGGACATTCAGAGCTCTCTGACACAGTTTTTGGGCCACCAACTTTTTCTGGACTTTAGGGGGTCTAGGATGACTGTAAACCCCTTTTTTGGGCCTCCAAAGTTTTCAACATTTTTGCAGCCTAAGATGATTTTTAGGCCTTTTTTGGGCTGCTATCATATTCTGAACTTTCAGTGGTGCAGGATGCATGTTATTTCCATAAATACTTTTGGGAATTTCAGTGGTCTAGGATGCGGGTTAATGCCCATTTCAGGCTGCAAATGTTTTTGGGACATTCCAAGCTTTCTGACACAGTTTATAGACCACCAACATTTTCTGGACTTTAGGGGGTCTAGGATGACTGTAAACCCCTTTTTTGGGCCTCCAAAGTTTTCAACATTTTTGCAGCCTAAAATGATTTTTAGGCCTTTTTTGGGCTGCTATCATATTCTGAACTTTCAGTGGTGCAGGATGCATGTTATTTCCATAAATACTTTTGGGAATTTCAGTGGTCTAGGATGCGGGTTAATGCCCATTTCAGGCTGCAAATGTTTTTGGGACATTCCGAGCTTTCTGACACAGTTTTTAGGCCACCAACATTTTCTGGACTTTTGGAGGTCCAGGATGCCTGTAAACCCCTTTTTTGGGCCTCCAAAGTTTTCTACATTTTTGCAGCCATAAGATGCATTTTAAGGCATTTTTCTGGGCTTCTAACATATTCTGAACTTTCAGCGGTGCAGGATGCATTTTTCGTGCCATAAATATTTTTGGGAATTTCAGTGGTCTAGGATGCGGGTTAATGCCCATTTCAGGCTGCAAATGTTTTTGGGATATTCAGAGCTCTCTGACACCATTTTTGGGCCACCAACATTTTCTGGACTTTAGGGGGTCTAGGATGCCTGTAAACCCCTTTTTTGGGCCTCCAAAGTTCTCTACATTTTTGCAGCCCTAAGATGCATGTTATGGCCTTTTTTGGGCTGCTAACATATTCTGAACTTTCAGCGGTGTAGGATGCATTTTTCGTGCCATAAATATTTTTGGGAATTTCAGTGGTCTAGGATACGTGTTAATGCCCCTTATGGGCTACAAATGTTTTGGGGCTATTCAGAGCTCTCTGACAGCGTTTTTTGGCCACCAACATTTTCTGGACTTTAGGGGGTCTAGGATGCCTCTAAACCCCTTTTTTGGGCCTCCAAAGTTTTCAACATTTTTGCAGCCTAAGATGGATTTTAAGGCCTTTTTTGGGCTGCTATCATATTCTGAACTTTCAGGGGTGTAGGATGCATTTTTTCGTGCACAAAATATTTTTGGGGATTTCAGTGGTCTAGGATGCGGGTTAATGCCCATTTCAGGCTGCAAATGCTTTTGGGACATTCAGAGCTTTCTGACACAGTTTCAAGGCCACCAACATTTTCTGGACTTTAGGGGGTCTACGATGACTGTAAACCCCTTTTTTGTGCCTCCAAAGTTTTCAACATTTTTGCAGCCTAAGATGCATTTTAAGGCCTTTTTTGGGCTGCTATCATATTCTGAACTTTCAGTGATGCAGGATACATGTTATTTCCATAAATATTTTTGGGAATTTCAGTGCTCTAGGATGCGGGTTACTGCCCATTTCAGGCTGCAAATGTTTTTGGGATATTCAGAGCTCTCTGACACCGTTTTTGGGCAACCAACATTTTCTGGACTTTAGGGGGTCTAGGATGCCTGTAAACCCCTTTTTTGGGCCTCCAAAGTTTTCTACATTTTTGCAGCCCTAAGATGCATGTTATGGCCTTTTTTGGGCTGCTAACATATTCTGAACTTTCAGCGGTGTAGGATGCGTTTTTCCTGCCATAAATATTTTTGGGAATTTCAGTGGTTAAGGATGCGGGTTAATGCCCATTTCAGGCTGCAAATGTTTTTGGGACATTCAGGGCTTTCTGACACAGTTTTTAGGCCACCAACATTTTCTGGACTTTAGGGGGTCTAGGAAGCCTGTAAACCCCTTTTATGGGCCTCCAAAGTTTTCTACATTTTTGCAGCCATAAGATGCATTTTAAGGCATTTTTTGGGCTTCTAACATATTCTGAACTTTCAGGGTGTAAGATGCATTTTTCGTACCATAAATATTTTTGGGAATTTCAGTGGTCTAGGATACGTGTTAATGCCCCTTATGGGCTACAAATGTTTTGGGGCTATTCAGAGCTCTCTGACACCGTTTTTTGGCCACCAACATTTTCTGGACTTTAGGGGGTCTAGGATGCCTGTAAACCCCTTTTTTGGGCCTCCAAAGTTTTCATCATTTTTGCAGCCTAAGATGGATTTTAAGGCCTTTTTTGGGCTGCTATCATATTCTGAACTTTCAGGGGTGTAGGATGCATTTTTTCGTGCACAAAATATTTTTGGGGATTTCAGTGGTCTAGGATGCGGGTTAATGCCCATTTCAGGCTGCAAATGCCCCGAGCAATGCCAGTGGTTAAGATTCAGTCTAAACCTTCCAGCCATCACCTCTTTGTTTTTGCTTTGTCACCCCGAGTGGGACGGGTATGCCCAGACGTGGGTCCCGTGCCTGCTGGGCCTAGAGACCCAAGCTACTCCTCACTGATGAGCCCCAACAAGGGTGAAACATGTTTGGGGATGCTTGTGGTCTCGTGCAGAAGGGATGTGACCTAGCAGTTCGGGCTGGACTTCCCCTTTTGGGGTGGGGCCAAGCCTGATTTGCATATGGTCTTTCCCCTTCTGTAATGGCTTGGCAGGCGAAGAACGATGGTCTGGAGGGTTGCCCCGAGCAATGCCAGTGGTTAAGATTCAGTCTAAACCTTCCAGCCATCACCTCTTTGTTTTTGCTTTGTCACCCCGAGTGGGACGGGTATGCCCAGACGTGGGTCCCGTGCCTGCTGGGCCTAGAGACCCAAGCTACTCCTCACTGATGAGCCCCAACAAGGGTGAAACATGTTTGGGGATGCTTGTGGTCTCGTGCAGAAGGGATGTGACCTAGCAGTTCGGGCTGGACTTCCCCTTTTGGGGTGGGGCCAAGCCTGATTTGCATATGGTCTTTCCCCTTCTGTAATGGCTTGGCAGGCGAAGAACGATGGTCTGGAGGGTTGCCCCGAGCAATGCCAGTGGTTAAGATTCAGTCTAAACCTTCCAGCCATCACCTCTTTGTTTTTGCTTTGTCACCCCGAGTGGGACGGGTATGCCCAGACGTGGGTCCCGTGCCTGCTGGGCCTAGAGACCCAAGCTACTCCTCACTGATGAGCCCCAACAAGGGTGAAACATGTTTGGGGATGCTTGTGGTCTCGTGCAGAAGGGATGTGACCTAGCAGTTCGGGCTGGACTTCCCCTTTTGGGGTGGGGCCAAGCCTGATTTGCATATGGTCTTTCCCCTTCTGTAATGGCTTGGCAGGCGAAGAACGATGGTCTGGAGGGTTGCCCCGAGCAATGCCAGTGGTTAAGATTCAGTCTAAACCTTCCAGCCATCACCTCTTTGTTTTTGCTTTGTCACCCCGAGTGGGACGGGTATGCCCAGACGTGGGTCCCGTGCCGGCTGGGCCTAGAGACCCAAGCTACTCCTCACTGATGAGCCCCAACAAGGGTGAAACATGTTTGGGGATGCTTGTGGTCTCGTGCAGAAGGGATGTGACCTAGCAGTTCGGGCTGGACTTCCCCTTTTGGGGTGGGGCCAAGCCTGATTTGCATATGGTCTTTCCCCTTCTGTAATGGCTTGGCAGGCGAAGAACGATGGTCTGGAGGGTTGCCCCGAGCAATGCCAGTGGTTAAGATTCAGTCTAAACCTTCCAGCCATCACCTCTTTGTTTTTGCTTTGTCACCCCGAGTGGGACGGGTATGCCCAGACGTGGGTCCCGTGCCTGCTGGGCCTAGAGACCCAAGCTACTCCTCACTGATGAGCCCCAACAAGGGTGAAACATGTTTGGGGATGCTTGTGGTCTCGTGCAGAAGGGATGTGACCTAGCAGTTCGGGCTGGACTTCCCCTTTTGGGGTGGGGCCAAGCCTGATTTGCATATGGTCTTTCCCCTTCTGTAATGGCTTGGCAGGCGAAGAACGATGGTCTGGAGGGTTGCCCCGAGCAATGCCAGTGGTTAAGATTCAGTCTAAACCTTCCAGCCATCACCTCTTTGTTTTTGCAAATGCTTTTGGGACATTCAGAGCTTTCTGACACAGTTTCAAGGCCACCAACATTTTCTGGACTTTAGGGGGTCTACGATGACTGTAAACCCCTTTTTTGTGCCTCCAAAGTTTTCAACATTTTTGCAGCCTAAGATGCATATTAAGGCCTTTTTTGGGCTGCTATCATATTCTGAACTTTCAGTGGTGCAGGATGCATGTTATTTCCATAAATATTTTTGGGAATTTCAGTGGTCTAGGATGCGGGTTACTGCCCATTTCAGGCTGCAAATGTTTTTGGGATATTCAGAGCTCTCTGATACCGTTTTTGGGCAACCAACATTTTCTGGACTTTAGGGGGTCTAGGATGACGGTAAACCCCTTTTTTGGGCCTCTAAAGTTTTCAACATTTTTGCAGCCTAAGATGCATATTAAGGCCTTTTTTGGGCTGCTAACATATTCTGAACTTTCAGTGGTGTAGGATGCGTTTTCCTGCCATGAATATTTTTGGGAATTTCAGTGGTCTAGGATGCGGGTTAATGCCCATTTCAGGCTGCAAATGTTTTTGGGACATTCAGAGCTTTCTGACACAGTTTTTAGGCCACCAACATTTTCTGGACTTTAGGGGGTCTAGGATGCATGTAAACCCCTTTTTTGGGCTTCCAAAGTTTTCTACATTTTTGCAGCCATAAGATGCATTTTAAGGCATTTTTTGGGCTTCTAACATATTCTGAACTTTCAGAGTGTAAGATGCATTTTTCGTGCCATACATATTTTTGGGAATTTCAATGGTCTAGGATGCGTGTTAATGCCCCTTATAGGCTACAAATGTTTTGGGGATATTCAGAGCTCTCTGACGCCGTTTTTTGGCCACCAACATTTTCTGGACTTTAGGGGGTCTACGATGCCTGTAAACCCCTTTTTTGGACCTCCAAAGTTTTCAATATTTTTGCAGCCTAAGATGCATTTTAAGGCCTTTTTTGGGCTGCTAACATATTCTGAACTTTCAGCGGTGTAGGATGCATTTTTCGTGCCATGAATATTTTTGGGAATTTCAGTGGTCTAGGATGCGGTTTAATGCCCATTTCAGGCGGCAAATATTTTTGGGACATTCAGAGCTTTCTGACACAGTTTTTAGGCCACCAACATTTTCTGGACTTTAGGGGGTCTAGAATGCCTGTAAACCCCTTTTTTGGACCTTCAAAGTTATCAACATTTTTGCAGCCTAAGATGCATTTTAAGGCCTTTTTTGGGCTGCTAACATATTCTGAACTTTCAGTGGTGTAAGATGCATTTTCCGTGCCAAAACTATTTTTGGGAATTTCAGTGGTCTAGGATGCGGGTTAATGCCCATTTCAGGCTGCAAATGTTTTTGGGATATTCAGAGCTCTCTGACACCGTTTTTGGGCAACCAACATTTTCTGGACTTTAGGGGGTCTAGGATGCCTGTAAACCCCTTTTTTGGGCCTCCAAAGTTTTCAACATTTTTGCAGCCTAAGATGCATTTTAAGGGCTTTTTTTGGGCTGCTAACATATTCTGAACTTTCAGCGGTGCAGGATGCATTTTTCGTGCCATAAATATTTTTGGGAATTTCAGTGGTCTAGGATGCGGGTTAATGCCCATTTCAGGCTGCAAATGTTTTTGGGACATTCAGAGCTCTCTGACACAGTTTTTGGGCCACCAACTTTTTCTGGACTTTAGGGGGTCTAGGATGACTGTAAACCTCTTTTTTGGGCCTCTAAAGTTTTCAACATTTTTGCAGCCTAAAATGCATATTAAGGCCTTTTTAGGGCTGCTAAAATATTCTGAACTTTCAGTGGTGTAGGATGCATTTTCCGTGCCATAAATATTTTTGGGAATTTCAGTGGTCTAGGATGCGAGTTAATGCCCATTTCAGGCTGCAAATGTTTTTGGGATATTCAGAGCTCTCTGACACCGTTTTTGGGCCACCAACATTTTCTGGACTTTAGGGGGTCTAGGATGCCTGTAAACCCCTTTTTTGGGCCTCCAAAGTTTTCAACATTTGTGCAGCCTAAGATGCATTTTAATGCCTTTTTTGAGCTGCTAACATATTCTGAAATTTCAGGGGTGTAGGATGCGTTTTCCTGCCATGAATATTTTTGGGAATTTCAGTGGTCTAGGATGCGGGTTAATGCCCATTTCAGGCTGCAAATGTTTTTGGGACATTCAGAGCTTTCTGACACAGTTTTTAGGCCACCAACATTTTCTGGACTTTAGGGGGTCTAGGATGCATGTAAACCCCTTTTTTGGGCCTCCAAAGTTTTCTACATTTTTGCAGCCATAAGATGCATTTTAAGGCATTTTTTGGGCTTCTAACATATTCTGAACTTTCAGAGTGTAAGATGCATTTTTCGTGCCATACATATTTTTGGGAATTTCAATGGTCTAGGATGCGTGTTAATGCCCCTTATAGGCTACAAATGTTTTGGGGATATTCAGAGCTCTCTGACACCGTTTTTTGGCCACCAACATTTTCTGGACTTTAGGGGGTCTACGATGCCTGTAAACCCCTTTTTTGGACCTCCAAAGTTTTCAATATTTTTGCAGCCTAAGATGCATTTTAAGGCCTTTTTTGGGCTGCTAACATATTCTGAACTTTCAGCGGTGTAGGATGCATTTTTCGTGCAATGAATATTTTTGGGAATTTCAGTGGTCTAGGATGCGGTTTAATGCCCATTTCAGGCTGCAAATATTTTTGGGACATTCAGAGCTTTCTGACACAGTTTTTAGGCCACCAACATTTTCTGGACTTTAGGGGGTCTAGGATGCCTGTAAACCCCTTTTTTGGGCCTCCAAAGTTTTCAACATTTTTGCAGCGTAAGATGCATTTTAAGGCCTTTTTTGGGCTGCTATCATATTCTGAACTTTCAGCGGTGCAGGATGCATTTTTCATGCACAAAATATTTTTGGGAATTTCAGTGGTCTAGGATGAGGGTTAATGCCCATTTCAGGCTGCAAATGTTTTTGGGACATTCAGAGCTCTCTGACACAGTTTTTGGGCCACCAACTTTTTCTGGACTTTAGGGGGTCTAGGATGACTGTAAACCCCTTTTTTGGGCCTCCAAAGTTTTCAACATTTTTGCAGCCTAAGATGATTTTTAGGCCTTTTTTGGGCTGCTATCATATTCTGAACTTTCAGTGGTGCAGGATGCATGTTATTTCCATAAATACTTTTGGGAATTTCAGTGGTCTAGGATGCGGGTTAATGCCCATTTCAGGCTGCAAATGTTTTTGGGACATTCCAAGCTTTCTGACACAGTTTATAGACCACCAACATTTTCTGGACTTTAGGGGGTCTAGGATGACTGTAAACCCCTTTTTTGGGCCTCCAAAGTTTTCAACATTTTTGCAGCCTAAAATGATTTTTATGCCTTTTTTGGGCTGCTATCATATTCTGAACTTTCAGTGGTGCAGGATGCATGTTATTTCCATAAATACTTTTGGGAATTTCAGTGGTCTAGGATGCGGGTTAATGCCCATTTCAGGCTGCAAATGTTTTTGGGACATTCCGAGCTTTCTGACACAGTTTTTAGGCCACCAACATTTTCTGGACTTTAGGAGGTCCAGGATGCCTGTAAACCCCTTTTTTGGGCCTCCAAAGTTTTCTACATTTTTGCAGCCATAAGATGCATTTTAAGGCATTTTTCTGGGCTTCTAACATATTCTGAACTTTCAGCGGTGCAGGATGCATTTTTCGTGCCATAAATATTTTTGGGAATTTCAGTGGTCTAGGATGCGGGTTAATGCCCATTTCAGGCTGCAAATGTTTTTGGGATATTCAGAGCTCTCTGACACCATTTTTGGGCCACCAACATTTTCTGGACTTTAGGGGGTCTAGGATGCCTGTAAACCCCTTTTTTGGGCCTCCAAAGTTTTCTACATTTTTGCAGCCCTAAGATGCATGTTATGGCCTTTTTTGGGCTGCTAACATATTCTGAAATTTCAGCGGTGCAGGATGCATTTTTCGTGCCATAAATATTTTTGGGAATTTCAGTGGTCTAGGATGAGGGTTAATGCCCATTTCAGGCTGCAAATGTTTTTGGGACATTCAGAGCTCTCTGACACAGTTTTTGGGCCACCAACTTTTTCTGGACTTTAGGGGGTCTAGGATGACTGTAAACCTCTTTTTTGGGTCTCTAAAGTTTTCAACATTTTTGCAGCCTAAAATGCATATTAAGGCCTTTTTAGGGCTGCTAAAATATTCTGAACTTTCAGTGGTGTAGGATGCATTTTCCGTGCCATAAATATTTTTGGGAATTTCAGTGGTCTAGGATGCGGGTTAATGCCCATTTCAGGCTGCAAATGTTTTTGGGATATTCAGAGCTCTCTGACACCGTTTTTGGGCCACCAACATTTTCTGGACTTTAGGGGGTCTAGGATGCCTGTAAACCCCTTTTTTGGGCCTCCAAAGTTTTCAACATTTGTGCAGCCTAAGATGCATTTTAATGCCTTTTTTGAGCTGCTAACATATTCTGAAATTTCAGGGGTTAGGATGCATTTTTCGTGCCATGAATATTTTTGGGATTTTCAGTGCTCTAGGATGCGGGTTAATGCCCCTTTCCGGCTGCAAATGTTTTTGAGACATTCAGAGCTCTCTGACCCTGTTTTTGGGCCACCAACATTTTCTGGACTTTAGGGGGTCTAGGATGCCTGTAAAGCCCTTTTTTGGACCTCCAAAGTTTTCAATATTTTTGCAGCCTAAGATGCATTTTAAGGCCTTTTTTGGACTGCTACCATATTCTGAACTTTCAGCGGTGTAGGATGCATTTTTCATGCCATGAATATTTTTGGGAATTTCAGTGGTCTAGGATGCGGGTTAATGCCCATTTCCGGCTGCAAATGTTTTTGAGACATTCAGAGCTCTCTGACCCTGTTTTTGGGCCACCAACATTTTCTGGACTTTAGGGGGTCTAGGATGCCTGTAAACCCCTTTTTTGGCCTCCAAAGTTTTCAACATTTGTGCAGCCTAAGATGCATTTTAAGGCCTTTTTTGAGCTGCTAACATATTCTGAAATTTCAGGGGTTAGGATGCATTTTTCGTGCACAAAATATTTTTGGGATTTTCAGTGCTCTAGGATGCGGGTTAATGCCCCTTTCCGGCTGCAAATGTTTTTGGGACATTCAGAGCTTTCTGACACAGTTTTTAGGCCACCAACATTTTCTGGACTTTAGGGGGTCTAGGATGCCTGTAAACCCCTTTTTTGGACCTCCAAAGTTTTCAACATTTTTGCAGCCTGAAATGCATATTAAGGCCTTTTTTGAGCTGCTAACATATTCTGAAATTTCAGGGGTTAGGATGCATTTTTCGTGCCATGAATATTTTTGGGATTTTCAGTGCTCTAGGATGCGGGTTAATGCCCCTTTCCGGCTGCAAATGTTTTTGAGACATTCAGAGCTCTCTGACCCTGTTTTTGGGCCACCAACATTTTCTGGACTTTAGGGGGTCTAGGATGCCTGTAAAGCCCTTTTTTGGACCTCCTAAGTTTTCAATATTTTTGCAGCCTAAAATGCATTTTAAGGCCTTTTTTGGACTGCTACCATATTCTGAACTTTCAGCGGTATAGGATTCATTTTTCATGCCATGAATATTTTTGGGAATTTCAGTGGTCTAGGATGCGGGTTAATGCCCATTTCCGGCTGCAAATGTTTTTGAGACATTCAGAGCTCTCTGACCCTGTTTTTGTGCCACCAACATTTTCTGGACTTTAGGGGGTCTAGGATGCCTGTAAACCCCTTTTTTGGCCTCCAAAGTTTTCAACATTTGTGCAGCCTAAGATGCATTTTAAGGGCTTTTTTTGGGCTGCTAACATATTCTGAACTTTCAGTGGTGCAGGATGCATTTTTCGTGCCATAAATATTTTTGGGAATTTCAGTGGTCTAGGATGAGGGTTAATGCCCATTTCAGGCTGCAAATGTTTTTGGGACATTCAGAGCTCTCTGACACAGTTTTTGGGCCACCAACTTTTTCTGGACTTTAGGGGGTCTAGGATGACTGTAAACCTCTTTTTTGGGCCTCTAAAGTTTTCAACGTTTTTGCAGCCTAAAATGCATATTAAGGCCTTTTTAGGGCTGCTAAAATATTCTGAACTTTCAGTGGTGTAGGATGCATTTTCCGTGCCATAAATATTTTTGGGAATTTCAGTGGTCTAGGATGCGGGTTAATGCCCATTTCAGGCTGCAAATGTTTTTGGGATATTCAGAGCTCTCTGACACCGTTTTTGGGCCACCAACATTTTCTGGACTTTAGGGGGTCTAGGATGCATGTAAACCCCTTTTTTGGGCCTCCAAAGTTTTCTACATTTTTGCAGCCATAAGATGCATTTTAAGGCATTTTTTGGGCTTCTAACATATTCTGAACTTTCAGAGTGTAAGATGCATTTTTCGTGCCATACATATTTTTGGGAATTTCAATGGTCTAGGATGCGTGTTAATGCCCCTTATAGGCTACAAATGTTTTGGGGATATTCAGAGCTCTCTGACACCGTTTTTTGGCCACCAACATTTTCTGGACTTTAGGGGGTCTACGATGCCTGTAAACCCCTTTTTTGGACCTCCAAAGTTTTCAATATTTTTGCAGCCTAAGATGCATTTTAAGGCCTTTTTTGGGCTGCTAACATATTCTGAACTTTCAGCGGTGTAGGATGCATTTTTCGTGCAATGAATATTTTTGGGAATTTCAGTGGTCTAGGATGCGGTTTAATGCCCATTTCAGGCTGCAAATATTTTTGGGACATTCAGAGCTTTCTGACACAGTTTTTAGGCCACCAACATTTTCTGGACTTTAGGGGGTCTAGGATGCCTGTAAACCCCTTTTTTGGGCCTCCAAAGTTTTCAACATTTTTGCAGCGTAAGATGCATTTTAAGGCCTTTTTTGGGCTGCTATCATATTCTGAACTTTCAGCGGTGCAGGATGCATTTTTCATGCACAAAATATTTTTGGGAATTTCAGTGGTCTAGGATGAGGGTTAATGCCCATTTCAGGCTGCAAATGTTTTTGGGACATTCAGAGCTCTCTGACACAGTTTTTGGGCCACCAACTTTTTCTGGACTTTAGGGGGTCTAGGATGACTGTAAACCCCTTTTTTGGGCCTCCAAAGTTTTCAACATTTTTGCAGCCTAAGATGATTTTTAGGCCTTTTTTGGGCTGCTATCATATTCTGAACTTTCAGTGGTGCAGGATGCATGTTATTTCCATAAATACTTTTGGGAATTTCAGTGGTCTAGGATGCGGGTTAATGCCCATTGCAGGCTGCAAATGTTTTTGGGACATTCCAAGCTTTCTGACACAGTTTATAGACCACCAACATTTTCTGGACTTTAGGAGGTCCAGGATGCCTGTAAACCCCTTTTTTGGGCCTCCAAAGTTTTCTACATTTTTGCAGCCATAAGATGCATTTTAAGGCATTTTTCTGGGCTTCTAACATATTCTGAACTTTCAGCGGTGCAGGATGCATTTTTCGTGCCATAAATATTTTTGGGAATTTCAGTGGTCTAGGATGCGGGTTAATGCCCATTTCAGGCTGCAAATGTTTTTGGGATATTCAGAGCTCTCTGACACCATTTTTGGGCCACCAACATTTTCTGGACTTTAGGGGGTCTAGGATGCCTGTAAACCCCTTTTTTGGGCCTCCAAAGTTTTCTACATTTTTGCAGCCCTAAGATGCATGTTATGGCCTTTTTTGGGCTGCTAACATATTCTGAACTTTCAGCGGTGTAGGATGCATTTTTCGTGCCATAAATATTTTTGGGAATTTCAGTGGTCTAGGATACGTGTTAATGCCCCTTATGGGCTACAAATGTTTTGGGGCTATTCAGAGCTCTCTGACAGCGTTTTTTGGCCACCAACATTTTCTGGACTTTAGGGGGTCTAGGATGCCTCTAAACCCCTTTTTTGGGCCTCCAAAGTTTTCAACATTTTTGCAGCCTAAGATGGATTTTAAGGCCTTTTTTGGGCTGCTATCATATTCTGAACTTTCAGGGGTGTAGGATGCATTTTTTCGTGCACAAAATATTTTTGTGGATTTCAGTGGTCTAGGATGCGGGTTAATGCCCATTTCAGGCTGCAAATGCTTTTGGGACATTCAGAGCTTTCTGACACAGTTTCAAGGCCACCAACATTTTCTGGACTTTAGGGGGTCTACGATGACTGTAAGCCCCTTTTTTGTGCCTCCAAAGTTTTCAACATTTTTGCAGCCTAAGATGCATTTTAAGGCCTTTTTTGGGCTGCTATCATATTCTGAACTTTCAGTGGTGCAGGATACATGTTATTTCCATAAATATTTTTGGGAATTTCAGTGGTCTAGGATGCGGGTTACTGCCCATTTCAGGCTGCAAATGTTTTTGGGATATTCAGAGCTCTCTGACACCGTTTTTGGGCAACCAACATTTTCTGGACTTTAGGGGGTCTAGGATGCCTGTAAACCCCTTTTTTGGGCCTCCAAAGTTTTCTACATTTTTGCAGCCCTAAGATGCATGTTATGGCCTTTTTTGGGCTGCTAACATATTCTGAACTTTCAGCGGTGTAGGATGCGTTTTTCCTGCCATAAATATTTTTGGGAATTTCAGTGGTTAAGGATGCGGGTTAATGCCCATTTCAGGCTGCAAATGTTTTTGGGACATTCAGGGCTTTCTGACACAGTTTTTAGGCCACCAACATTTTCTGGAGTTTAGGGGGTCTAGGAAGCCTGTAAACCCCTTTTATGGGCCTCCAAAGTTTTCTACATTTTTGCAGCCATAAGATGCATTTTAAGGCATTTTTTGGGCTTCTAACATATTCTGAACTTTCAGGGTGTAAGATGCATTTTTCGTACCATAAATATTTTTGGGAATTTCAGTGGTCTAGGATACGTGTTAATGCCCCTTATGGGCTACAAATGTTTTGGGGCTATTCAGAGCTCTCTGACACCGTTTTTTGGCCACCAACATTTTCTGGACTTTAGGGGGTCTAGGATGCCTGTAAACCCCTTTTTTGGGCCTCCAAAGTTTTCATCATTTTTGCAGCCTAAGATGGATTTTAAGGCCTTTTTTGGGCTGCTATCATATTCTGAACTTTCAGGGGTGTAGGATGCATTTTTTCGTGCACAAAATAATTTTTGGGATTTCAGTGGTCTAGGATGCGGGTTAATGCCCATTTCAGGCTGCAAATGCTTTTGGGACATTCAGAGCTTTCTGACACAGTTTCAAGGCCACCAACATTTTCTGGACTTTAGGGGGTCTATGATGACTGTAAACCCCTTTTTTGTGCCTCCAAAGTTTTCAACATTTTTGCAGCCTAAGATGCATTTTAAGGCCTTTTTTGGGCTGCTATCATATTCTGAACTTTCAGTGGTGCAGGATGCATGTTATTTCCATAAATATTTTTGGGAATTTCAGTGGTCTAGGATGCGGGTTACTGCCCATTTCAGGCTGCAAATGTTTTTGGGATATTCAGAGCTCTCTGATACCGTTTTTGGGCAACCAACATTTTCTGGACTTTAGGGGGTCTAGGATGACGGTAAACCCCTTTTTTGGGCCTCTAAAGTTTTCAACATTTTTGCAGCCTAAGATGCATATTAAGGCCTTTTTTGGGCTGCTAACATATTCTGAACTTTCAGTGGTGTAGGATGCGTTTTCCTGCCATGAATATTTTTAGGAATTTCAGTGGTCTAGGATGCGGGTTAATGCCCATTTCAGGCTGCAAATGTTTTTGGGACATTCAGAGCTTTCTGACACAGTTTTTAGGCCACCAACATTTTCTGGACTTTAGGGGGTCTAGGATGCATGTAAACCCCTTTTTTGGGCTTCCAAAGTTTTCTACATTTTTGCAGCCATAAGATGCATTTTAAGGCATTTTTTGGGCTTCTAACATATTCTGAACTTTCAGAGTGTAAGATGCATTTTTCGTGCCATACATATTTTTGGGAATTTCAATGGTCTAGGATGCGTGTAGCCCCTTATAGGCTACAAATGTTTTGGGGATATTCAGAGCTCTCTGACGCCGTTTTTTGGCCACCAACATTTTCTGGACTTTAGGGGGTCTACGATGCCTGTAAACCCCTTTTTTGGACCTCCAAAGTTTTCAATATTTTTGCAGCCTAAGATGCACTTTAAGGCCTTTTTTGGGCTGCTAACATATTCTGAACTTTCAGCGGTGTAGGATGCATTTTTCGTGCCATGAATATTTTTGGGAATTTCAGTGGTCTAGGATGCGGTTTAATGCCCATTTCAGGCGGCAAATATTTTTGGGACATTCAGAGCTTTCTGACACAGTTTTTAGGCCACCAACATTTTCTGGACTTTAGGGGGTCTAGAATGCCTGTAAACCCCTTTTTTGGACCTTCAAAGTTATCAACATTTTTGCAGCCTAAGATGCATTTTAAGGCCTTTTTTGGGCTGCTAACATATTCTGAACTTTCAGTGGTGTAAGATGCATTTTCCGTGCCAAAACTATTTTTGGGAATTTCAGTGGTCTAGGATGCGGGTTAATGCCCATTTCAGGCTGCAAATGTTTTTGGGATATTCAGAGCTCTCTGACACCGTTTTTGGGCAACCAACATTTTCTGGACTTTAGGGGGTCTAGGATGCCTGTAAACCCCTTTTTTGGGCCTCCAAAGTTTTCAACATTTTTGCAGCCTAAGATGCATTTTAAGGGCTTTTTTTGGGCTGCTAACATATTCTGAACTTTCAGCGGTGCAGGATGCATTTTTCGTGCCATAAATATTTTTGGGAATTTCAGTGGTCTAGGATGAGGGTTAATGCCCATTTCAGGCTGCAAATGTTTTTGGGACATTCAGAGCTCTCTGACACAGTTTTTGGGCCACCAACTTTTTCTGGACTTTAGGGGGTCTAGGATGACTGTAAACCTCTTTTTTGGGCCTCTAAAGTTTTCAACATTTTTGCAGCCTAAAATGCATATTAAGGCCTTTTTAGGGCTGCTAAAATATTCTGAACTTTCAGTGGTGTAGGATTCATTTTCCGTGCCATAAATATTTTTGGGAATTTCAGTGGTCTAGGATGCGAGTTAATGCCCATTTCAGGCTGCAAATGTTTTTGGGATATTCAGAGCTCTCTGACACCGTTTTTGGGCCACCAACATTTTCTGGACTTTAGGGGGTCTAGGATGCCTGTAAACCCCTTTTTTGGGCCTCCAAAGTTTTCAACATTTGTGCAGCCTAAGATGCATTTTAATGCCTTTTTTGAGCTGCTAACATATTCTGAAATTTCAGGGGTGTAGGATGCGTTTTCCTGCCATGAATATTTTTGGGAATTTCAGTGGTCTAGGATGCGGGTTAATGCCCATTTCAGGCTGCAAATGTTTTTGGGACATTCAGAGCTTTCTGACACAGTTTTTAGGCCACCAACATTTTCTGGACTTTAGGGGGTCTAGGATGCATGTAAACCCCTTTTTTGGGCCTCCAAAGTTTTCTACATTTTTGCAGCCATAAGATGCATTTTAAGGCATTTTTTGGGCTTCTAACATATTCTGAACTTTCAGAGTGTAAGATGCATTTTTCGTGCCATACATATTTTTGGGAATTTCAATGGTCTAGGATGCGTGTTAATGCCCCTTATAGGCTACAAATGTTTTGGGGATATTCAGAGCTCTCTGACACCGTTTTTTGGCCACCAACATTTTCTGGACTTTAGGGGGTCTACGATGCCTGTAAACCCCTTTTTTGGACCTCCAAAGTTTTCAATATTTTTGCAGCCTAAGATGCATTTTAAGGCCTTTTTTGGGCTGCTAACATATTCTGAACTTTCAGCGGTGTAGGATGCATTTTTCGTGCAATGAATATTTTTGGGAATTTCAGTGGTCTAGGATGCGGTTTAATGCCCATTTCAGGCTGCAAATATTTTTGGGACATTCAGAGCTTTCTGACACAGTTTTTAGGCCACCAACATTTTCTGGACTTTAGGGGGTCTAGGATGCCTGTAAACCCCTTTTTTGGGCCTCCAAAGTTTTCAACATTTTTGCAGCGTAAGATGCATTTTAAGGCCTTTTTTGGGCTGCTATCATATTCTGAACTTTCAGCGGTGCAGGATGCATTTTTCATGCACAAAATATTTTTGGGAATTTCAGTGGTCTAGGATGAGGGTTAATGCCCATTTCAGGCTGCAAATGTTTTTGGGACATTCAGAGCTCTCTGACACAGTTTTTGGGCCACCAACTTTTTCTGGACTTTAGGGGGTCTAGGATGACTGTAAACCCCTTTTTTGGGCCTCCAAAGTTTTCAACATTTTTGCAGCCTAAGATGATTTTTAGGCCTTTTTTGGGCTGCTATCATATTCTGAACTTTCAGTGGTGCAGGATGCATGTTATTTCCATAAATACTTTTGGGAATTTCAGTGGTCTAGGATGCGGGTTAATGCCCATTTCAGGCTGCAAATGTTTTTGGGACATTCCAAGCTTTCTGACACAGTTTATAGACCACCAACATTTTCTGGACTTTAGGGGGTCTAGGATGACTGTAAACCCCTTTTTTGGGCCTCCAAAGTTTTCAACATTTTTGCAGCCTAAAATGATTTTTAGGCCTTTTTTGGGCTGCTATCATATTCTGAACTTTCAGTGGTGCAGGATGCATGTTATTTCCATAAATACTTTTGGGAATTTCAGTGGTCTAGGATGCGGGTTAATGCCCATTTCAGGCTGCAAATGTTTTTGGGACATTCCGAGCTTTCTGACACAGTTTTTAGGCCACCAACATTTTCTGGACTTTAGGAGGTCCAGGATGCCTGTAAACCCCTTTTTTGGGCCTCCAAAGTTTTCTACATTTTTGCAGCCATAAGATGCATTTTAAGGCATTTTTCTGGGCTTCTAACATATTCTGAACTTTCAGCGGTGCAGGATGCATTTTTCGTGCCATAAATATTTTTGGGAATTTCAGTGGTCTAGGATGCGGGTTAATGCCCATTTCAGGCTGCAAATGTTTTTGGGATATTCAGAGCTCTCTGACACCATTTTTGGGCCACCAACATTTTCTGGACTTTAGGGGGTCTAGGATGCCTGTAAACCCCTTTTTTGGGCCTCCAAAGTTTTCTACATTTTTGCAGCCCTAAGATGCATGTTATGGCCTTTTTTGGGCTGCTAACATATTCTGAACTTTCAGCGGTGTAGGATGCATTTTTCGTGCCATAAATATTTTTGGGAATTTCAGTGGTCTAGGATACGTGTTAATGCCCCTTATGGGCTACAAATGTTTTGGGGCTATTCAGAGCTCTCTGACAGCGTTTTTTGGCCACCAACATTTTCTGGACTTTAGGGGGTCTAGGATGCCTCTAAACCCCTTTTTTGGGCCTCCAAAGTTTTCAACATTTTTGCAGCCTAAGATGGATTTTAAGGCCTTTTTTGGGCTGCTATCATATTCTGAACTTTCAGGGGTGTAGGATGCATTTTTTCGTGCACAAAATATTTTTGGGGATTTCAGTGGTCTAGGATGCGGGTTAATGCCCATTTCAGGCTGCAAATGTTTTTGGGACATTCCAAGCTTTCTGACACAGTTTATAGACCACCAACATTTTCTGGACTTTAGGGGGTCTAGGATGACTGTAAACCCCTTTTTTGGGCCTCCAAAGTTTTCAACATTTTTGCAGCCTAAAATGATTTTTAGGCCTTTTTTGGGCTGCTATCATATTCTGAACTTTCAGTGGTGCAGGATGCATGTTATTTCCATAAATACTTTTGGGAATTTCAGTGGTCTAGGATGCGGGTTAATGCCCATTTCAGGCTGCAAATGTTTTTGGGACATTCCGAGCTTTCTGACACAGTTTTTAGGCCACCAACATTTTCTGGACTTTAGGAGGTCCAGGATGCCTGTAAACCCCTTTTTTGGGCCTCCAAAGTTTTCTACATTTTTGCAGCCATAAGATGCATTTTAAGGCATTTTTCTGGGCTTCTAACATATTCTGAACTTTCAGCGGTGCAGGATGCATTTTTCGTGCCATAAATATTTTTGGGAATTTCAGTGGTCTAGGATGCGGGTTAATGCCCATTTCAGGCTGCAAATGTTTTTGGGATATTCAGAGCTCTCTGACACCATTTTTGGGCCACCAACATTTTCTGGACTTTAGGGGGTCTAGGATGCCTGTAAACCCCTTTTTTGGGCCTCCAAAGTTTTCTACATTTTTGCAGCCTAAGATGCATTTTAAGGCCTTTTTTGGGCTGCTATCATATTCTGAACTTTCAGCGGTGTAGGATGCATTTTTCGTGCCATAAATATTTTTGGGAATTTCAGTGGTCTAGGATACGTGTTAATGCCCCTTATGGGCTACAAATGTTTTGGGGCTATTCAGAGCTCTCTGACAGCGTTTTTTGGCCACCAACATTTTCTGGACTTTAGGGGGTCTAGGATGCCTCTAAACCCCTTTTTTGGGCCTCCAAAGTTTTCAACATTTTTGCAGCCTAAGATGGATTTTAAGGCCTTTTTTGGGCTGCTATCATATTCTGAACTTTCAGGGGTGTAGGATGCATTTTTTCGTGCACAAAATATTTTTGGGGATTTCAGTGGTCTAGGATGCGGGTTAATGCCCATTTCAGGCTGCAAATGCTTTTGGGACATTCAGAGCTTTCTGACACAGTTTCAAGGCCACCAACATTTCCTGGACTTTAGGGGGTCTACGATGACTGTAAACCCCTTTTTTGTGCCTCCAAAGTTTTCAACATTTTTGCAGCCTAAGATGCATTTTAAGGCCTTTTTTGGGCTGCTATCATATTCTGAACTTTCAGTGGTGCAGGATACATGTTATTTCCATAAATATTTTTGGGAATTTCAGTGGTCTAGGATGTGGGTTACTGCCCATTTCAGGCTGCAAATGTTTTTGGGATATTCAGAGCTCTCTGACACCGTTTTTGGGCAACCAACATTTTCTGGACTTTAGGGGGTCTAGGATGCCTGTAAACCCCTTTTTTGGGCCTCAAAAGTTTTCTACATTTTTGCAGCCCTAAGATGCATGTTATGGCCTTTTTTGGGCTGCTAACATATTCTGAACTTTCAGCGGTGTAGGATGCGTTTTTCCTGCCATAAATATTTTTGGGAATTTCAGTGGTTAAGGATGCGGGTTAATGCCCATTTCAGGCTGCAAATGTTTTTGGGACATTCAGGGCTTTCTGACACAGTTTTTAGGCCACCAACATTTTCTGGACTTTAGGGGGTCTAGGAAGCCTGTAAACCCCTTTTATTGGCCTCCAAAGTTTTCTACATTTTTGCAGCCATAAGATGCATTTTAAGGCATTTTTTGGGCTTCTAACATATTCTGAACTTTCAGGGTGTAAGATGCATTTTTCGTACCATAAATATTTTTGGGAATTTCAGTGGTCTAGGATACGTGTTAATGCCCCTTATGGGCTACAAATGTTTTGGGGCTATTCAGAGCTCTCTGACACCGTTTTTTGGCCACCAACATTTTCTGGACTTTAGGGGGTCTAGGATGCCTGTAAACCCCTTTTTTGGGCCTCCAAAGTTCTCATCATTTTTGCAGCCTAAGATGGATTTTAAGGCCTTTTTTGGGCTGCTATCATATTCTGAACTTTCAGGGGTGTAGGATGCATTTTTTCGTGCACAAAATATTTTTGGGGATTTCAGTGGTCTAGGATGCGGGTTAATGCCCATTTCAGGCTGCAAATGCTTTTGGGACATTCAGAGCTTTCTGACACAGTTTCAAGGCCACCAACATTTTCTGGACTTTAGGGGGTCTACGATGACTGTAAACCCCTTTTTTGTGCCTCCAAAGTTTTCAACATTTTTGCAGCCTAAGATGCATTTTAAGGCCTTTTTTGGGCTGCTATCATATTCTGAACTTTCAGTGGTGCAGGATGCATGTTATTTCCATAAATATTTTTGGGAATTTCAGTGGTCTAGGATGCGGGTTACTGCCCATTTCAGGCTGCAAATGTTTTTGGGATATTCAGAGCTCTCTGATACCGTTTTTGGGCAACCAACATTTTCTGGACTTTAGGGGGTCTAGGATGACGGTAAACCCCTTTTTTGGGCCTCTAAAGTTTTCAACATTTTTGCAGCCTAAGATGCATATTAAGGCCTTTTTTGGGCTGCTAACATATTCTGAACTTTCAGTGGTGTAGGATGCGTTTTCCTGCCATGAATATTTTTGGGAATTTCAGTGGTCTAGGGTGCGGGTTAATGCCCATTTCAGGCTGCAAATGTTTTTGGGACATTCAGAGCTTTCTGACACAGTTTTTAGGCCACCAACATTTTCTGGACTTTAGGGGGTCTAGGATGCATGTAAACCCCTTTTTTGGGCTTCCAAAGTTTTCTACATTTTTGCAGCCATAAGATGCATTTTAAGGCATTTTTTGGGCTTCTAACATATTCTGAACTTTCAGAGTGTAAGATGCATTTTTCGTGCCATACATATTTTTGGGAATTTCAATGGTCTAGGATGCGTGTTAATGCCCCTTATAGGCTACAAATGTTTTGGGGATATTCAGAGCTCTCTGACGCCGTTTTTTGGCCACCAACATTTTCTGGACTTTAGGGGGTCTACGATGCCTGTAAACCCCTTTTTTGGACCTCCAAAGTTTTCAATATTTTTGCAGCCTAAGATGCATTTTAAGGCCTTTTTTGGGCTGCTAACATATTCTGAACTTTCAGCGGTGTAGGATGCATTTTTCGTGCCATGAATATTTTTGGGAATTTCAGTGGTCTAGGATGCGGTTTAATGCCCATTTCAGGCTGCAAATATTTTTGGGACATTCAGAGCTTTCTGACACAGTTTTTAGGCCACCAACATTTTCTGGACTTTAGGGGGTCTAGAATGCCTGTAAACCCCTTTCTTGGACCTTCAAAGTTATCAACATTTTTGCAGCCTAAGATGCATTTTAAGGCCTTTTTTGGGCTGCTAACATATTCTGAACTTTCAGTGGTGTAAGATGCATTTTCCGTGCCAAAACTATTTTTGGGAATTTCAGTGGTCTAGGATGCGGGTTAATGCCCATTTCAGGCTGCAAATGTTTTTGGGATATTCAGAGCTCTCTGACACCGTTTTTGGGCAACCAACATTTTCTGGACTTTAGGGGGTCTAGGATGCCTGTAAACCCCTTTTTTGGGCCTCCAAAGTTTTCAACATTTTTGCAGCCTAAGATGCATTTTAAGGGCTTTTTTTGGGCTGCTAACATATTCTGAACTTTCAACGGTGCAGGATGCATTTTTCGTGCCATAAATATTTTTGGGAATTTCAGTGGTCTAGGATGAGGGTTAATGCCCATTTCAGGCTGCAAATGTTTTTGGGACATTCAGAGCGCTCTGACACAGTTTTTGGGCCACCAACTTTTTCTGGACTTTAGGGGGTCTAGGATGACTGTAAACCTCTTTTTTGGGCCTCTAAAGTTTTCAACATTTTTGCAGCCTAAAATGCATATTAAGGCCTTTTTAGGGCTGCTAAAATATTCTGAACTTTCAGTGGTGTAGGATGCATTTTCCGTGCCATAAATATTTTTGGGAATTTCAGTGGTCTAGGATGCGAGTTAATGCCCATTTCAGGCTGCAAATGTTTTTGGGATATTCAGAGCTCTCTGACACCGTTTTTGGGCCACCAACATTTTCTGGACTTTAGGGGGTCTAGGATGCCTGTAAACCCCTTTTTTGGGCCTCCAAAGTTTTCAACATTTGTGCAGCCTAAGATGCATTTTAATGCCTTTTTTGAGCTGCTAACATATTCTGAAATTTCAGGGGTTAGGATGCATTTTTCGTGCCATGAATATTTTTGGGATTTTCAGTGCTCTAGGATGCGGGTTAATGCCCCTTTCCGGCTGCAAATGTTTTTGAGACATTCAGAGCTCTCTGACCCTGTTTTTGGGCCACCAACATTTTCTGGACTTTAGGGGGTCTAGGATGCCTGTAAAGCCCTTTTTTGGACCTCCAAAGTTTTCAATATTTTTGCAGCCTAAGATGCATTTTAAGGCCTTTTTTGGACTGCTACCATATTCTGAACTTTCAGCGGTGTAGGATGCATTTTTCATGCCATGAATATTTTTGGGAATTTCAGTGGTCTAGGATGCGGGTTAATGCCCATTTCCGGCTGCAAATGTTTTTGAGACATTCAGAGCTCTCTGACCCTGTTTTTGGGCCACCAACATTTTCTGGACTTTAGGGGGTCTAGGATGCCTGTAAACCCCTTTTTTGGCCTCCAAAGTTTTCAACATTTGTGCAGCCTAAGATGCATTTTAAGGCCTTTTTTGAGCTGCTAACATATTCTGAAATTTCAGGGGTTAGGATGCATTTTTCGTGCACAAAATATTTTTGGGATTTTCAGTGCTCTAGGATGCGGGTTAATGCCCCTTTCCGGCTGCAAATGTTTTTGGGACATTCAGAGCTTTCTGACACAGTTTTTAGGCCACCAACATTTTCTGGACTTTAGGGGGTCTAGGATGCCTGTAAACCCCTTTTTTGGACCTCCAAAGTTTTCAACATTTTTGCAGCCTGAAATGCATATTAAGGCCTTTTTTGAGCTGCTAACATATTCTGAAATTTCAGGGGTTAGGATGCATTTTTCGTGCCATGAATATTTTTGGGATTTTCAGTGCTCTAGGATGCGGGTTAATGCCCCTTTCCGGCTGCAAATGTTTTTGAGACATTCAGAGCTCTCTGACCCTGTTTTTGGGCCACCAACATTTTCTGGACTTTAGGGGGTCTAGGATGCCTGTAAAGCCCTTTTTTGGACCTCCAAAGTTTTCAATATTTTTGCAGCCTAAAATGCATTTTAAGGCCTTTTTTGGACTGCTACCATATTCTGAACTTTCAGCGGTATAGGATTCATTTTTCATGCCATGAATATTTTTGGGAATTTCAGTGGTCTAGGATGCGGGTTAATGCCCATTTCAGGCTGCAAATGTTTTTGGGACATTCCAAGCTTTCTGACACAGTTTATAGACCACCAACATTTTCTGGACTTTAGGGGGTCTAGGATGACTGTAAACCCCTTTTTTGGGCCTCCAAAGTTTTCAACATTTTTGCAGCCTAAAATGATTTTTAGGCCTTTTTTGGGCTGCTATCATATTCTGAACTTTCAGTGGTGCAGGATGCATGTTATTTCCATAAATACTTTTGGGAATTTCAGTGGTCTAGGATGCGGGTTAATGCCCATTTCAGGCTGCAAATGTTTTTGGGACATTCCGAGCTTTCTGACACAGTTTTTAGGCCACCAACATTTTCTGGACTTTAGGAGGTCCAGGATGCCTGTAAACCCCTTTTTTGGGCCTCCAAAGTTTTCTACATTTTTGCAGCCATAAGATGCATTTTAAGGCATTTTTCTGGGCTTCTAACATATTCTGAACTTTCAGCGGTGCAGGATGCATTTTTCGTGCCATAAATATTTTTGGGAATTTCAGTGGTCTAGGATGCGGGTTAATGCCCATTTCAGGCTGCAAATGTTTTTGGGATATTCAGAGCTCTCTGACACCATTTTTGGGCCACCAACATTTTCTGGACTTTAGGGGGTCTAGGATGCCTGTAAACCCCTTTTTTGGGCCTCCAAAGTTTTCTACATTTTTGCAGCCTAAGATGCATTTTAAGGCCTTTTTTGGGCTGCTATCATATTCTGAACTTTCAGCGGTGTAGGATGCATTTTTCGTGCCATAAATATTTTTGGGAATTTCAGTGGTCTAGGATACGTGTTAATGCCCCTTATGGGCTACAAATGTTTTGGGGCTATTCAGAGCTCTCTGACAGCGTTTTTTGGCCACCAACATTTTCTGGACTTTAGGGGGTCTAGGATGCCTCTAAACCCCTTTTTTGGGCCTCCAAAGTTTTCAACATTTTTGCAGCCTAAGATGGATTTTAAGGCCTTTTTTGGGCTGCTATCATATTCTGAACTTTCAGGGGTGTAGGATGCATTTTTTCGTGCACAAAATATTTTTGGGGATTTCAGTGGTCTAGGATGCAGGTTAATGCCCATTTCAGGCTGCAAATGCTTTTGGGACATTCAGAGCTTTCTGACACAGTTTCAAGGCCACCAACATTTTCTGGACTTTAGGGGGTCTACGATGACTGTAAACCCCTTTTTTGTGCCTCCAAAGTTTTCAACATTTTTGCAGCCTAAGATGCATTTTAAGGCCTTTTTTGGGCTGCTATCATATTCTGAACTTTCAGTGGTGCAGGATACATGTTATTTCCATAAATATTTTTGGGAATTTCAGTGGTCTAGGATGTGGGTTACTGCCCATTTCAGGCTGCAAATGTTTTTGGGATATTCAGAGCTCTCTGACACCGTTTTTGGGCAACCAACATTTTCTGGACTTTAGGGGGTCTAGGATGCCTGTAAACCCCTTTTTTGGGCCTCAAAAGTTTTCTACATTTTTGCAGCCCTAAGATGCATGTTATGGCCTTTTTTGGGCTGCTAACATATTCTGAACTTTCAGCGGTGTAGGATGCGTTTTTCCTGCCATAAATATTTTTGGGAATTTCAGTGGTTAAGGATGCGGGTTAATGCCCATTTCAGGCTGCAAATGTTTTTGGGACATTCAGGGCTTTCTGACACAGTTTTTAGGCCACCAACATTTTCTGGACTTTAGGGGGTCTAGGAAGCCTGTAAACCCCTTTTATTGGCCTCCAAAGTTTTCTACATTTTTGCAGCCATAAGATGCATTTTAAGGCATTTTTTGGGCTTCTAACATATTCTGAACTTTCAGGGTGTAAGATGCATTTTTCGTACCATAAATATTTTTGGGAATTTCAGTGGTCTAGGATACGTGTTAATGCCCCTTATGGGCTACAAATGTTTTGGGGCTATTCAGAGCTCTCTGACACCGTTTTTTGGCCACCAACATTTTCTGGACTTTAGGGGGTCTAGGATGCCTGTAAACCCCTTTTTTGGGCCTCCAAAGTTCTCATCATTTTTGCAGCCTAAGATGGATTTTAAGGCCTTTTTTGGGCTGCTATCATATTCTGAACTTTCAGGGGTGTAGGATGCATTTTTTCGTGCACAAAATATTTTTGGGGATTTCAGTGGTCTAGGATGCGGGTTAATGCCCATTTCAGGCTGCAAATGCTTTTGGGACATTCAGAGCTTTCTGACACAGTTTCAAGGCCACCAACATTTTCTGGACTTTAGGGGGTCTACGATGACTGTAAACCCCTTTTTTGTGCCTCCAAAGTTTTCAACATTTTTGCAGCCTAAGATGCATTTTAAGGCCTTTTTTGGGCTGCTATCATATTCTGAACTTTCAGTGGTGCAGGATGCATGTTATTTCCATAAATATTTTTGGGAATTTCAGTGGTCTAGGATGCGGGTTACTGCCCATTTCAGGCTGCAAATGTTTTTGGGATATTCAGAGCTCTCTGATACCGTTTTTGGGCAACCAACATTTTCTGGACTTTAGGGGGTCTAGGATGACGGTAAACCCCTTTTTTGGGCCTCTAAAGTTTTCAACATTTTTGCAGCCTAAGATGCATATTAAGGCCTTTTTTGGGCTGCTAACATATTCTGAACTTTCAGTGGTGTAGGATGCGTTTTCCTGCCATGAATATTTTTGGGAATTTCAGTGGTCTAGGGTGCGGGTTAATGCCCATTTCAGGCTGCAAATGTTTTTGGGACATTCAGAGCTTTCTGACACAGTTTTTAGGCCACCAACATTTTCTGGACTTTAGGGGGTCTAGGATGCATGTAAACCCCTTTTTTGGGCTTCCAAAGTTTTCTACATTTTTGCAGCCATAAGATGCATTTTAAGGCATTTTTTGGGCTTCTAACATATTCTGAACTTTCAGAGTGTAAGATGCATTTTTCGTGCCATACATATTTTTGGGAATTTCAATGGTCTAGGATGCGTGTTAATGCCCCTTATAGGCTACAAATGTTTTGGGGATATTCAGAGCTCTCTGACGCCGTTTTTTGGCCACCAACATTTTCTGGACTTTAGGGGGTCTACGATGCCTGTAAACCCCTTTTTTGGACCTCCAAAGTTTTCAATATTTTTGCAGCCTAAGATGCATTTTAAGGCCTTTTTTGGGCTGCTAACATATTCTGAACTTTCAGCGGTGTAGGATGCATTTTTCGTGCCATGAATATTTTTGGGAATTTCAGTGGTCTAGGATGCGGTTTAATGCCCATTTCAGGCTGCAAATATTTTTGGGACATTCAGAGCTTTCTGACACAGTTTTTAGGCCACCAACATTTTCTGGACTTTAGGGGGTCTAGAATGCCTGTAAACCCCTTTCTTGGACCTTCAAAGTTATCAACATTTTTGCAGCCTAAGATGCATTTTAAGGCCTTTTTTGGGCTGCTAACATATTCTGAACTTTCAGTGGTGTAAGATGCATTTTCCGTGCCAAAACTATTTTTGGGAATTTCAGTGGTCTAGGATGCGGGTTAATGCCCATTTCAGGCTGCAAATGTTTTTGGGATATTCAGAGCTCTCTGACACCGTTTTTGGGCAACCAACATTTTCTGGACTTTAGGGGGTCTAGGATGCCTGTAAACCCCTTTTTTGGGCCTCCAAAGTTTTCAACATTTTTGCAGCCTAAGATGCATTTTAAGGGCTTTTTTTGGGCTGCTAACATATTCTGAACTTTCAACGGTGCAGGATGCATTTTTCGTGCCATAAATATTTTTGGGAATTTCAGTGGTCTAGGATGAGGGTTAATGCCCATTTCAGGCTGCAAATGTTTTTGGGACATTCAGAGCGCTCTGACACAGTTTTTGGGCCACCAACTTTTTCTGGACTTTAGGGGGTCTAGGATGACTGTAAACCTCTTTTTTGGGCCTCTAAAGTTTTCAACATTTTTGCAGCCTAAAATGCATATTAAGGCCTTTTTAGGGCTGCTAAAATATTCTGAACTTTCAGTGGTGTAGGATGCATTTTCCGTGCCATAAATATTTTTGGGAATTTCAGTGGTCTAGGATGCGAGTTAATGCCCATTTCAGGCTGCAAATGTTTTTGGGATATTCAGAGCTCTCTGACACCGTTTTTGGGCCACCAACATTTTCTGGACTTTAGGGGGTCTAGGATGCCTGTAAACCCCTTTTTTGGGCCTTCAAAGTTTTCAACATTTGTGCAGCCTAAGATGCATTTTAATGCCTTTTTTGAGCTGCTAACATATTCTGAAATTTCAGGGGTTAGGATGCATTTTTCGTGCCATGAATATTTTTGGGATTTTCAGTGCTCTAGGATGCGGGTTAATGCCCCTTTCCGGCTGCAAATGTTTTTGAGACATTCAGAGCTCTCTGACCCTGTTTTTGGGCCACCAACATTTTCTGGACTTTAGGGGGTCTAGGATGCCTGTAAAGCCCTTTTTTGGACCTCCAAAGTTTTCAATATTTTTGCAGCCTAAGATGCATTTTAAGGCCTTTTTTGGACTGCTACCATATTCTGAACTTTCAGCGGTGTAGGATGCATTTTTCATGCCATGAATATTTTTGGGAATTTCAGTGGTCTAGGATGCGGGTTAATGCCCATTTCCGGCTGCAAATGTTTTTGAAACATTCAGAGCTCTCTGACCCTGTTTTTGGGCCACCAACATTTTCTGGACTTTAGGGGGTCTAGGATGCCTGTAAACCCCTTTTTTGGCCTCCAAAGTTTTCAACATTTGTGCAGCCTAAGATGCATTTTAAGGCCTTTTTTGAGCTGCTAACATATTCTGAAATTTCAGGGGTTAGGATGCATTTTTCGTGCACAAAATATTTTTGGGATTTTCAGTGCTCTAGGATGCGGGTTAATGCCCCTTTCCGGCTGCAAATGTTTTTGGGACATTCAGAGCTTTCTGACACAGTTTTTAGGCCACCAACATTTTCTGGACTTTAGGGGGTCTAGGATGCCTGTAAACCCCTTTTTTGGACCTCCAAAGTTTTCAACATTTTTGCAGCCTGAAATGCATATTAAGGCCTTTTTTGAGCTGCTAACATATTCTGAAATCTCAGGGGTTAGGATGCATTTTTCGTGCCATGAATATTTTTGGGATTTTCAGTGCTCTAGGATGCGGGTTAATGCCCCTTTCCGGCTGCAAATGTTTTTGAGACATTCAGAGCTCTCTGACCCTGTTTTTGGGCCACCAACATTTTCTGGACTTTAGGGGGTCTAGGATGCCTGTAAAGCCCTTTTTTGGACCTCCAAAGTTTTCAATATTTTTGCAGCCTAAAATGCATTTTAAGGCCTTTTTTGGACTGCTACCATATTCTGAACTTTCAGCGGTATAGGATTCATTTTTCATGCCATGAATATTTTTGGGAATTTCAGTGGTCTAGGATGCGGGTTAATGCCCATTTCAGGCTGCAAATGTTTTTGGGACATTCCAAGCTTTCTGACACAGTTTATAGACCACCAACATTTTCTGGACTTTAGGGGGTCTAGGATGACTGTAAACCCCTTTTTTGGGCCTCCAAAGTTTTCAACATTTTTGCAGCCTAAAATGATTTTTAGGCCTTTTTTGGGCTGCTATCATATTCTGAACTTTCAGTGGTGCAGGATGCATGTTATTTCCATAAATACTTTTGGGAATTTCAGTGGTCTAGGATGCGGGTTAATGCCCATTTCAGGCTGCAAATGTTTTTGGGACATTCCGAGCTTTCTGACACAGTTTTTAGGCCACCAACATTTTCTGGACTTTAGGAGGTCCAGGATGCCTGTAAACCCCTTTTTTGGGCCTCCAAAGTTTTCTACATTTTTGCAGCCATAAGATGCATTTTAAGGCATTTTTCTGGGCTTCTAACATATTCTGAACTTTCAGCGGTGCAGGATGCATTTTTCGTGCCATAAATATTTTTGGGAATTTCAGTGGTCTAGGATGCGGGTTAATGCCCATTTCAGGCTGCAAATGTTTTTGGGATATTCAGAGCTCTCTGACACCATTTTTGGGCCACCAACATTTTCTGGACTTTAGGGGGTCTAGGATGCTTGTAAACCCCTTTTTTGGGCCTCCAAAGTTTTCTACATTTTTGCAGCCCTAAGATGCATGTTATGGCCTTTTTTGGGCTGCTAACATATTCTGAACTTTCAGGGGTGTAGGATGCATTTTTCGTGCCATAAATATTTTTGGGAATTTCAGTGGTCTAGGATACGTGTTAATGCCCCTTATGGGCTACAAATGTTTTGGGGCTATTCAGAGCTCTCTGACAGCGTTTTTTGGCCACCAACATTTTCTGGACTTTAGGGGGTCTAGGATGCCTCTAAACCCCTTTTTTGGGCCTCCAAAGTTTTCAACATTTTTGCAGCCTAAGATGGATTTTAAGGCCTTTTTTGGGCTGCTATCATATTCTGAACTTTCAGGGGTGTAGGATGCATTTTTTCGTGCACAAAATATTTTTGGGGATTTCAGTGGTCTAGGATGCGGGTTAATGCCCATTTCAGGCTGCAAATGCTTTTGGGACATTCAGAGCTTTCTGACACAGTTTCAAGGCCACCAACATTTTCTGGACTTTAGGGGGTCTACGATGACTGTAAACCCCTTTTTTGTGCCTCCAAAGTTTTCAACATTTTTGCAGCCTAAGATGCATTTTAAGGCCTTTTTTGGGCTGCTATCATATTCTGAACTTTCAGTGGTGCAGGATACATGTTATTTCCATAAATATTTTTGGGAATTTCAGTGGTCTAGGATGCGGGTTACTGCCCATTTCAGGCTGCAAATGTTTTTGGGATATTCAGAGCTCTCTGACACCGTTTTTGGGCAACCAACATTTTCTGGACTTTAGGGGGTCTAGGATGCCTGTAAACCCCTTTTTTGGGCCTCCAAAGTTTTCTACATTTTTGCAGCCCTAAGATGCATGTTATGGCCTTTTTTGGGCTGCTAACATATTCTGAACTTTCAGCGGTGTAGGATGCGTTTTTCCTGCCATAAATATTTTTGGGAATTTCAGTGGTTAAGGATGTGGGTTAATGCCCATTTCAGGCTGCAAATGTTTTTGGGACATTCAGGGCTTTCTGACACAGTTTTTAGGCCACCAACATTTTCTGGACTTTAGGGGGTCTAGGAAGCCTGTAAACCCCTTTTATGGGCCTCCAAAGTTTTCTACATTTTTGCAGCCATAAGATGCATTTTAAGGCATTTTTTGGGCTTCTAACATATTCTGAACTTTCAGGGTGTAAGATGCATTTTTCGTACCATAAATATTTTTGGGAATTTCAGTGGTCTAGGATACGTGTTAATGCCCCTTATGGGCTACAAATGTTTTGGGGCTATTCAGAGCTCTCTGACACCGTTTTTTGGCCACCAACATTTTCTGGACTTTAGGGGGTCTAGGATGCCTGTAAACCCCTTTTTTGGGCCTCCAAAGTTTTCATCATTTTTGCAGCCTAAGATGGATTTTAAGGCCTTTTTTGGGCTGCTATCATATTCTGAACTTTCAGGGGTGTAGGATGCATTTTTTCGTGCACAAAATATTTTTGGGGATTTCAGTGGTCTAGGATGCGGGTTAATGCCCATTTCAGGCTGCAAATGCTTTTGGGACATTCAGAGCTTTCTGACACAGTTTCAAGGCCACCAACATTTTCTGGACTTTAGGGGGTCTACGATGACTGTAAACCCCTTTTTTGTGCCTCCAAAGTTTTCAACATTTTTGCAGCCTAAGATGCATTTTAAGGCCTTTTTTGGGCTGCTATCATATTCTGAACTTTCAGTGGTGCAGGATGCATGTTATTTCCATAAATATTTTTGGGAATTTCAGTGGTCTAGGATGCGGGTTACTGCCCATTTCAGGCTGCAAATGTTTTTGGGATATTCAGAGCTCTCTGATACCGTTTTTGGGCAACCAACATTTTCTGGACTTTAGGGGGTCTAGGATGACGGTAAACCCCTTTTTTGGGCCTCTAAAGTTTTCAACATTTTTGCAGCCAAAGATGCATATTAAGGCCTTTTTTGGGCTGCTAACATATTCTGAACTTTCAGTGGTGTAGGATGCGTTTTCCTGCCATGAATATTTTTGGGAATTTCAGTGGTCTAGGATGCGGGTTAATGCCCATTTCAGGCTGCAAATGTTTTTGGGACATTCAGAGCTTTCTGACACAGTTTTTAGGCCACCAACATTTTCTGGACTTTAGGGGGTCTAGGATGCATGTAAACCCCTTTTTTGGGCTTCCAAAGTTTTCTACATTTTTGCAGCCATAAGATGCATTTTAAGGCATTTTTTGGGCTTCTAACATATTCTGAACTTTCAGAGTGTAAGATGCATTTTTCGTGCCATACATATTTTTGGGAATTTCAATGGTCTAGGATGCGTGTTAATGCCCCTTATAGGCTACAAATGTTTTGGGGATATTCAGAGCTCTCTGACGCCGTTTTTTGGCCACCAACATTTTCTGGACTTTAGGGGGTCTACGATGCCTGTAAACCCCTTTTTTGGACCTTCAAAGTTATCAACATTTTTGCAGCCTAAGATGCATTTTAAGGCCTTTTTTGGGCTGCTAACATATTCTGAACTTTCAGTGGTGTAAGATGCATTTTCCGTGCCAAAACTATTTTTGGGAATTTCAGTGGTCTAGGATGCGGGTTAATGCCCATTTCAGGCTGCAAATGTTTTTGGGATATTCAGAGCTCTCTGACACCGTTTTTGGGCAACCAACATTTTCTGGACTTTAGGGGGTCTAGGATGCCTGTAAACCCCTTTTTTGGGCCTCCAAAGTTTTCAACATTTTTGCAGCCTAAGATGCATTTTAAGGGCTTTTTTTGGGCTGCTAACATATTCTGAACTTTCAGCGGTGCAGGATGCATTTTTCGTGCCATAAATATTTTTGGGAATTTCAGTGGTCTAGGATGAGGGTTAATGCCCATTTCAGGCTGCAAATGTTTTTGGGACATTCAGAGCTCTCTGACACAGTTTTTGGGCCACCAACTTTTTCTGGACTTTAGGGGGTCTAGGATGACTGTAAACCTCTTTTTTGGGCCTCTAAAGTTTTCAACATTTTTGCAGCCTAAAATGCATATTAAGGCCTTTTTAGGGCTGCTAAAATATTCTGAACTTTCAGTGGTGTAGGATGCATTTTCCGTGCCATAAATATTTTTGGGAATTTCAGTGGTCTAGGATGCGAGTTAATGCCCATTTCAGGCTGCACATGTTTTTGGGATATTCAGAGCTCTCTGACACCGTTTTTGGGCCACCAACATTTTCTGGACTTTAGGGGGTCTAGGATGCCTGTAAACCCCTTTTTTGGGCCTCCAAAGTTTTCAACATTTGTGCAGCCTAAGATGCATTTTAATGCCTTTTTTGAGCTGCTAACATATTCTGAAATTTCAGGGGTTAGGATGCATTTTTCGTGCCATGAATATTTTTGGGATTTTCAGTGCTCTAGGATGCGGGTTAATGCCCCTTTCCGGCTGCAAATGTTTTTGAGACATTCAGAGCTCTCTGACCCTGTTTTTGGGCCACCAACATTTTCTGGACTTTAGGGGGTCTAGGATGCCTGTAAAGCCCTTTTTTGGACCTCCAAAGTTTTCAATATTTTTGCAGCCTAAGATGCATTTTAAGGCCTTTTTTGGACTACTACCATATTCTGAACTTTCAGCGGTGTAGGATGCATTTTTCATGCCATGAATATTTTTGGGAATTTCAGTGGTCTAGGATGCAGGTTAATGCCCATTTCCGGCTGCAAATGTTTTTGAGACATTCAGAGCTCTCTGACCCTGTTTTTGGGCCACCAACATTTTCTGGACTTTAGGGGGTCTAGGATGCCTGTAAACCCCTTTTTTGGCCTCCAAAGTTTTCAACATTTGTGCAGCCTAAGATGCATTTTAAGGCCTTTTTTGAGCTGCTAACATATTCTGAAATTTCAGGGGTTAGGATGCATTTTTCGTGCACAAAATATTTTTGGGATTTTCAGTGCTCTAGGATGCGGGTTAATGCCCCTTTCCGGCTGCAAATGTTTTTGGGACATTCAGAGCTTTCTGACACAGTTTTTAGGCCACCAACATTTTCTGGACTTTAGGGGGTCTAGGATGCCTGTAAACCCCTTTTTTGGACCTCCAAAGTTTTCAACATTTTTGCAGCCTGAAATGCATATTAAGGCCTTTTTTGAGCTGCTAACATATTCTGAAATTTCAGGGGTTAGGATGAATTTTTCGTGCCATGAATATTTTTGGGATTTTCAGTGCTCTAGGATGCGGGTTAATGCCCCTTTCCGGCTGCAAATGTTTTTGAGACATTCAGAGCTCTCTGACCCTGTTTTTGGGCCACCAACATTTTCTGGACTTTAGGGGGTCTAGGATGCCTGTAAAGCCCTTTTTTGGACCTCCAAAGTTTTCAATATTTTTGCAGCCTAAAATGCATTTTAAGGCCTTTTTTGGACTGCTACCATATTCTGAACTTTCAGCGGTATAGGATTCATTTTTCATGCCATGAATATTTTTGGGAATTTCAGTGGTCTAGGATGCGGGTTAATGCCCATTTCCGGCTGCAAATGTTTTTGAGACATTCAGAGCTCTCTGACCCTGTTTTTGTGCCACCAACATTTTCTGGACTTTAGGGGGTCTAGGATGCCTGTAAACCCCTTTTTTGGCCTCCAAAGTTTTCAACATTTGTGCAGCCTAAGATGCATTTTAAGGCCTTTTTTGAGCTGCTAACATATTCTGAAATTTCAGGGGTTAGGATGCATTTTTCGTGCACAAAATATTTTTGGGATTTTCAGTGCTCTAGGATGCGGGTTAATGCCCCTTTCCGGCTGCAAATGTTTTTGGGACATTCAGAGCTTTCTGACACAGTTTTTAGGCCACCAACATTTTCTGGACTTTAGGGGGTCTAGGATGCCTGTAAACCCCTTTTTTGGACCTCCAAAGTTTTCAACATTTTTGCAGCCTAAAATGCATATTAAGGCCTTTTTTGAGCTGCTAACATATTCTGAAATTTCAGGGGTTAGGATGCATTTTTCGTGCCATGAATATTTTTGGGATTTTCAGTGCTCTAGGATGCGGGTTAATGCCCCTTTCCGGCTGCAAATGTTTTTGAGACATTCAGAGCTCTCTGACCCTGTTTTTGGGCCACCAACATTTTCTGGACTTTAGGGGGTCTAGGATGCCTGTAAACCCCTTTTTTGGCCTCCAAAGTTTTCAACATTTGTGCAGCCTAAGATGCATTTTAAGGGCTTTTTTTGGGCTGCTAACATATTCTGAACTTTCAGTGGTGCAGGATGCATTTTTCGTGCCATAAATATTTTTGGGAATTTCAGTGGTCTAGGATGAGGGTTAATGCCCATTTCAGGCTGCAAATGTTTTTGGGACATTCAGAGCTCTCTGACACAGTTTTTGGGCCACCAACTTTTTCTGGACTTTAGGGGGTCTAGGATGACTGTAAACCTCTTTTTTGGGCCTCTAAAGTTTTCAACGTTTTTGCAGCCTAAAATGCATATTAAGGCCTTTTTAGGGCTGCTAAAATATTCTGAACTTTCAGTGGTGTAGGATGCATTTTCCGTGCCATAAATATTTTTGGGAATTTCAGTGGTCTAGGATGCGGGTTAATGCCCATTTCAGGCTGCAAATGTTTTTGGGATATTCAGAGCTCTCTGACACCGTTTTTGGGCCACCAACATTTTCTGGACTTTAGGGGGTCTAGGATGCCTGTAAACCCCTTTTTTGGGCCTCCAAAGTTTTCAACATTTGTGCAGCCTAAGATGCATTTTAATGCCTTTTTTAAGCTGCTAACATATTCTGAAATTTCAGCGGTGCAGGATGCATTTTTCATGCCATAAATATTTTTGGGAATTTCAGTGGTCTAGGATGAGGGTTAATGCCCATTTCAGGCTGCAAATGTTTTTGGGACATTCAGAGCTCTCTGACACAGTTTTTTAGCCACCAACTTTTTCTGGACTTTAGGGGGTCTAGGATGACTGTAAACCTCTTTTTTGGGTCTCTAAAGTTTTCAACATTTTTGCAGCCTAAAATGCATATTAAGGCCTTTTTAGGGCTGCTAAAATATTCTGAACTTTCAGTGGTGTAGGATGCATTTTCCGTGCCATAAATATTTTTGGGAATTTCAGTGGTCTAGGATGCGGGTTAATGCCCATTTCAGGCTGCAAATGTTTTTGGGATATTCAGAGCTCTCTGACACCGTTTTTGGGCCACCAACATTTTCTGGACTTTAGGGGGTCTAGGATGCCTGTAAACCCCTTTTTTGGGCCTCCAAAGTTTTCAACATTTGTGCAGCCTAAGATGCATTTTAATGCCTTTTTTGAGCTGCTAACATATTCTGAAATTTCAGGGGTTAGGATGCATTTTTCGTGCCATGAATATTTTTGGGATTTTCAGTGCTCTAGGATGCGGGTTAATGCCCCTTTCCGGCTGCAAATGTTTTTGAGACATTCAGAGCTCTCTGACCCTGTTTTTGGGCCACCAACATTTTCTGGACTTTAGGGGGTCTAGGATGCCTGTAAAGCCCTTTTTTGGACCTCCAAAGTTTTCAACATTTGTGCAGCCTAAGATGCATTTTAATGCCTTTTTTGAGCTGCTAACATATTCTGAAATTTCAGGGGTTAGGATGCATTTTTCGTGCACAAAATATTTTTGGGATTTTCAGTGCTCTAGGATGCGGGTTAATGCCCCTTTCCGGCTGCAAATGTTTTTGGGACATTCAGAGCTTTCTGACACAGTTTTTAGGCCACCAACATTTTCTGGACTTTAGGGGGTCTAGGATGCCTGTAAACCCCTTTTTTGGACCTCCAAAGTTTTCAACATTTTTGCAGCCTGAAATGCATATTAAGGCCTTTTTTGAGCTGCTAACATATTCTGAAATTTCAGGGGTTAGGATGCATTTTTCGTGCCATGAATATTTTTGGGATTTTCAGTGCTCTAGGATGCGGGTTAATGGCCCTTTCCGGCTGCAAATGTTTTTGAGACATTCAGAGCTCTCTGACCCTGTTTTTGGGCCACCAACATTTTCTGGACTTTAGGGGGTCTAGGATGCCTGTAAAGCCCTTTTTTGGACCTCCAAAGTTTTCAATATTTTTGCAGCCTAAAATGCATTTTAAGGCCTTTTTTGGACTGCTACCATATTCTGAACTTTCAGCGGTATAGGATTCATTTTTCATGCCATGAATATTTTTGGGAATTTCAGTGGTCTAGGATGCGGGTTAATGCCCATTTCCGGCTGCAAATGTTTTTGAGACATTCAGAGCTCTCTGACCCTGTTTTTGTGCCACCAACATTTTCTGGACTTTAGGGGGTCTAGGATGCCTGTAAACCCCTTTTTTGGCCTCCAAAGTTTTCAACATTTGTGCAGCCTAAGATGCATTTTAAGGCCTTTTTTGAGCTGCTAACATATTCTGAAATTTCAGGGGTTAGGATGCATTTTTCGTGCACAAAATATTTTTGGGATTTTCAGTGCTCTAGGATGCGGGTTAATGCCCCTTTCCGGCTGCAAATGTTTTTGGGACATTCAGAGCTTTCTGACACAGTTTTTAGGCCACCAACATTTTCTGGAGTTTAGGGGGTCTAGGATGCCTGTAAACCCCTTTTTTGGACCTCCAAAGTTTTCAACATTTTTGCAGCCTAAAATGCATATTAAGGCCTTTTTTGAGCTGCTAACATATTCTGAAATTTCAGGGGTTAGGATGCATTTTTCGTGCCATGAATATTTTTGTGATTTTCAGTGCTCTAGGATGCGGGTTAATGCCCCTTTCCGGCTGCAAATGTTTTTGAGACATTCAGAGCTCTCTGACCCTGTTTTTGGGCCACCAACATTTTCTGGACTTTAGGGGGTCTAGGATGCCTGTAAACCCCTTTTTTGGCCTCCAAAGTTTTCAACATTTGTGCAGCCTAAGATGCATTTTAAGGGCTTTTTTTGGGCTGCTAACATATTCTGAACTTTCAGTGGTGCAGGATGCATTTTTCGTGCCATAAATATTTTTGGGAATTTCAGTGGTCTAGGATGAGGGTTAATGCCCATTTCAGGCTGCAAATGTTTTTGGGACATTCAGAGCTCTCTGACACAGTTTTTGGGCCACCAACTTTTTCTGGACTTTAGGGGGTCTAGGATGACTGTAAACCTCTTTTTTGGGCCTCTAAAGTTTTCAACGTTTTTGCAGCCTAAAATGCATATTAAGGCCTTTTTAGGGCTGCTAAAATATTCTGAACTTTCAGTGGTGTAGGATGCATTTTCCGTGCCATAAATATTTTTGGGAATTTCAGTGGTCTAGGATGCGGGTTAATGCCCATTTCAGGCTGCAAATGTTTTTGGGATATTCAGAGCTCTCTGACACCGTTTTTGGGCGACCAACATTTTCTGGACTTTAGGGGGTCTAGGATGCCTGTAAACCCCTTTTTTGGGCCTCCAAAGTTTTCAACATTTGTGCAGCCTAAGATGCATTTTAATGCCTTTTTTAAGCTGCTAACATATTCTGAAATTTCAGCGGTGCAGGATGCATTTTTCGTGCCATAAATATTTTTGGGAATTTCAGTGGTCTAGGATGAGGGTTAATGCCCATTTCAGGCTGCAAATGTTTTTGGGACATTCAGAGCTCTCTGACACAGTTTTTGGGCCACCAACATGTTCTGGACTTTAGGGGGTCTAGGATGACTGTAAACCTCTTTTTTGGGTCTCTAAAGTTTTCAACATTTTTGCAGCCTAAAATGCATATTAAGGCCTTTTTAGGGCTGCTAAAATATTCTGAACTTTCAGTGGTGTAGGATGCATTTTCCGTGCCATAAATATTTTTGGGAATTTCAGTGGTCTAGGATGCGGGTTAATGCCCATTTCAGGCTGCAAATGTTTTTGGGATATTCAGAGCTCTCTGACACCGTTTTTGGGCCACCAACATTTTCTGGACTTTAGGGGGTCTAGGATGCCTGTAAACCCCTTTTTTGGGCCTCCAAAGTTTTCAACATTTGTGCAGCCTAAGATGCATTTTAATGCCTTTTTTAAGCTGCTAACATATTCTGAAATTTCAGGGGTTAGGATGCATTTTTCGTGCCATGAATATTTTTGGGATTTTCAGTGCTCTAGGATGCGGGTTAATGCCCCTTTCTGGCTGCAAATGTTTTTGAGACATTCAGAGCTCTCTGACCCTGTTTTTGGGCCACCAACATTTTCTGGACTTTAGGGGGTCTAGGATGCCTGTAAAGCCCTTTTTTGGACCTCCAAAGTTTTCAATATTTTTGCAGCCTAAGATGCATTTTAAGGCCTTTTTTGGACTGCTACCATATTCTGAACTTTCAGCGGTGTAGGATGCATTTTTCGTGCCATGAATATTTTTGGGAATTTCAGTGGTCTAGGATGCGGGTTAATGCCCATTTCCGGCTGCAAATGTTTTTGAGACATTCAGAGCTCTCTGACCCTGTTTTTGTGCCACCAACATTTTCTGGACTTTAGGGGGTCTAGGATGCCTGTAAACCCCTTTTTTGGCCTCCAAAGTTTTCAACATTTGTGCAGCCTAAGATGCATTTTAAGGGCTTTTTTTGGGCTGCTAACATATTCTGAACTTTCAGCGGTGCAGGATGCATTTTTCGTGCCATGAATATTTTTGGGAATTTCAGTGGTCTAGGGTGCGGTTTAATGCCCATTTCAGGCTGCAAATATTTTTGGGACATTCAGAGCTTTCTGACACAGTTTTTAGGCCACCAACATTTTCTGGACTTTAGGGGGTCTAGAATGCCTGTAAACCCCTTTTTTGGACCTTCAAAGTTATCAACATTTTTGCAGCCTAAGATGCATTTTAAGGCCTTTTTTGGGCTGCTAACATATTCTGAACTTTCAGTGGTGTAAGATGCATTTTCCGTGCCAAAACTATTTTTGGGAATTTCAGTGGTCTAGGATGCGGGTTAATGCCCATTTCAGGCTGCAAATGTTTTTGGGATATTCAGAGCTCTCTGACACCGTTTTTGGGCAACCAACATTTTCTGGACTTTAGGGGGTCTAGGATGCCTGTAAACCCCTTTTTTGGGCCTCCAAAGTTTTCAACATTTTTGCAGCCTAAGATGCATTTTAAGGGCTTTTTTTGGGCTGCTAACATATTCTGAACTTTCAGCGGTGCAGGATGCATTTTTCGTGCCATAAATATTTTTGGGAATTTCAGTGGTCTAGGATGAGGGTTAATGCCCATTTCAGGCTGAATGTTTTTGGGACATTCAGAGCTCTCTGACACAGTTTTTGGGCCACCAACTTTTTCTGGACTTTAGGGGGTCTAGGATGACTGTAAACCTCTTTTTTGGGCATCTAAAGTTTTCAACATTTTTGCAGCCTAAAATGCATATTAAGGCCTTTTTAGGGCTGCTAAAATATTCTGAACTTTCAGTGGTGTAGGATGCATTTTCCGTGCCATAAATATTTTTGGGAATTTCAGTGGTCTAGGATGCGGGTTAATGCCCATTTCAGGCTGCAAATGTTTTTGGGATATTCAGAGCTCTCTGACACCGTTTTTGGGCCACCAACATTTTCTGGACTTTAGGGGGTCTAGGATGCCTGTAAACCCCTTTTTTGGGCCTCCAAAGTTTTCAACATTTGTGCAGCCTAAGATGCATTTTAATGCCTTTTTTAAGCTGCTAACATATTCTGAAATTTCAGGGGTTAGGATGCATTTTTCGTGACATGAATATTTTTGGGATTTTCAGTGCTCTAGGATGCGGGTTAATGCCCCTTTCTGGCTGCAAATGTTTTTGAGACATTCAGAGCTCTCTGACCCTGTTTTTGGGCCACCAACATTTTCTGGACTTTAGGGGGTCTAGGATGCCTGTAAAGCCCTTTTTTGGACCTCCAAAGTTTTCAATATTTTTGCAGCCTAAGATGCATTTTAAGGCCTTTTTTGGACTGCTACCATATTCTGAACTTTCAGCGGTGTAGGATGCATTTTTCGTGCCATGAATATTTTTGGGAATTTCAGTGGTCTAGGATGCGGGTTAATGCCCATTTCCAGCTGCAAATGTTTTTGAGACATTCAGAGCTCTTTGACCCTGTTTTTGGGCCACCAACATTTTCTGGACTTTAGGGGGTCTAGGATGCCTGTAAACCCCTTTTTTGGCCTCCAAAGTTTTCAACATTTGTGCAGCCTAAGATGCATTTTAAGGCCTTTTTTGGACTGCTACCATATTCTGAACTTTCAGCGGTATAGGATTCATTTTTCATGCCATGAATATTTTTGGGAATTTCAGTGGTCTAGGATGCGGGTTAATGCCCATTTCCGGCTGCAAATGTTTTTGAGACATTCAGAGCTCTCTGACCCTGTTTTTGTGCCACCAACATTTTCTGGACTTTAGGGGGTCTAGGATGCCTGTAAACCCCTTTTTTGGCCTCCAAAGTTTTCAACATTTGTGCAGCCTAAGATGCATTTTAAGGGCTTTTTTTGGGCTGCTAACATATTCTGAACTTTCAGCGGTGCAGGATGCATTTTTCGTGCCATAAATATTTTTGGGAATTTCAGTGGTCTAGGATGAGGGTTAATGCCCATTTCAGGCTGCAAATGTTTTTGGGATATTCAGAGCTCTCTGACACCGTTTTTGGGCCACCAACATTTTCTGGACTTTAGGGGGTCTAGGATGCCTGTAAACCCCTTTTTTGGGCCTCCAAAGTTTTCAACATTTGTGCAGCCTAAGATGCATTTTAATGCCTTTTTTAAGCTGCTAACATATTCTGAAATTTCAGCGGTGCAGGATGCATTTTTCGTGCCATAAATATTTTTGGGAATTTCAGTGGTCTAGGATGAGGGTTAATGCCCATTTCAGGCTGCAAATGTTTTTGGGACATTCAGAGCTCTCTGACACAGTTTTTGGGCCACCAACATGTTCTGGACTTTAGGGGGTCTAGGATGACTGTAAACCTCTTTTTTGGGTCTCTAAAGTTTTCAACATTTTTGCAGCCTAAAATGCATATTAAGGCCTTTTTAGGGCTGCTAAAATATTCTGAACTTTCAGTGGTGTAGGATGCATTTTCCGTGCCATAAATATTTTTGGGAATTTCAGTGGTCTAGGATGCGGGTTAATGCCCATTTCAGGCTGCAAATGTTTTTGGGATATTCAGAGCTCTCTGACACCGTTTTTGGGCCACCAACATTTTCTGGACTTTAGGGGGTCTAGGATGCCTGTAAACCCCTTTTTTGGGCCTCCAAAGTTTTCAACATTTGTGCAGCCTAAGATGCATTTTAATGCCTTTTTTAAGCTGCTAACATATTCTGAAATTTCAGGGGTTAGGATGCATTTTTCGTGCCATGAATATTTTTGGGATTTTCAGTGCTCTAGGATGCGGGTTAATGCCCCTTTCTGGCTGCAAATGTTTATGAGACATTCAGAGCTCTCTGACCCTGTTTTTGGGCCACCAACATTTTCTGGACTTTAGGGGGTCTAGGATGCCTGTAAAGCCCTTTTTTGGACCTCCAAAGTTTTCAATATTTTTGCAGCCTAAGATGCATTTTAAGGCCTTTTTTGGACTGCTACCATATTCTGAACTTTCAGCGGTGTAGGATGCATTTTTCGTGCCATGAATATTTTTGGGAATTTCAGTGGTCTAGGATGCGGGTTAATGCCCATTTCCGGCTGCAAATGTTTTTGAGACATTCAGAGCTCTCTGACCCTGTTTTTGTGCCACCAACATTTTCTGGACTTTAGGGGGTCTAGGATGCCTGTAAACCCCTTTTTTGGCCTCCAAAGTTTTCAACATTTGTGCAGCCTAAGATGCATTTTAAGGGCTTTTTTTGGGCTGCTAACATATTCTGAACTTTCAGCGGTGCAGGATGCATTTTTCGTGCCATAAATATTTTTGGGAATTTCAGTGGTCTAGGATGAGGGTTAATGCCCATTTCAGGCTGCAAATGTTTTTGGGACATTCAGAGCTCTCTGACACAGTTTTTGGGCCACCAACTTTTTCTGGACTTTAGGGGGTCTAGGATGACTGTAAACCTCTTTTTTGGGCATCTAAAGTTTTCAACATTTTTGCAGCCTAAAATGCATATTAAGGCCTTTTTAGGGCTGCTAAAATATTCTGAACTTTCAGTGGTGTAGGATGCATTTTCCGTGCCATAAATATTTTTGGGAATTTCAGTGGTCATTTCAGTGGTCTAGGATGCGGGTTAATGCCCATTTCAGGCTGCAAATGTTTTTGGGATATTCAGAGCTCTCTGACACCGTTTTTGGGCCACCAACATTTTCTGGACTTTAGGGGGTCTAGGATGCCTGTAAACCCCTTTTTTGGGCCTCCAAAGTTTTCAACATTTGTGCAGCCTAAGATGCATTTTAATGCCTTTTTTAAGCTGCTAACATATTCTGAAATTTCAGGGGTTAGGATGCATTTTTCGTGCCATGAATATTTTTGGGATTTTCAGTGCTCTAGGATGCGGGTTAATGCCCCTTTCTGGCTGCAAATGTTTTTGAGACATTCAGAGCTCTCTGACCCTGTTTTTGGGCCACCAACATTTTCTGGACTTTAGGGGGTCTAGGATGCCTGTAAAGCCCTTTTTTGGACCTCCAAAGTTTTCAATATTTTTGCAGCCTAAGATGCATTTTAAGGCCTTTTTTGGACTGCTACCATATTCTGAACTTTCAGCGGTGTAGGATGCATTTTTCGTGCCATGAATATTTTTGGGAATTTCAGTGGTCTAGGATGCGGGTTAATGCCCATTTCCGGCTGCAAATGTTTTTGAGACATTCAGAGCTCTTTGACCCTGTTTTTGGGCCACCAACATTTTCTGGACTTTAGGGGGTCTAGGATGCCTGTAAACCCCTTTTTTGGCCTCCAAAGTTTTCAACATTTGTGCAGCCTAAGATGCATTTTAAGGCCTTTTTTGGACTGCTACCATATTCTGAACTTTCAGCGGTATAGGATTCATTTTTCGTGCCATAAATATTTTTGGGAATTTCAGTGGTCTAGGATGAGGGTTAATGCCCATTTCAGGCTGCAAATGTTTTTGGGACATTCAGAGCTCTCTGACACAGTTTTTGGGCCACCAACTTTTTCTGGACTTTAGGGGGTCTAGGATGACTGTAAACCTCTTTTTTGGGCCTCTAAAGTTTTCAACATTTTTGCAGCCTAAAATGCATATTAAGGCCTTTTTAGGGCTGCTAAAATATTCTGAACTTTCAGTGGTGTAGGATGCATTTTCCGTGCCATAAATATTTTTGGGAATTTCAGTGGTCTAGGATGCGGGTTAATGCCCATTTCAGGCTGCAAATGTTTTTGGGATATTCAGAGCTCTCTGACACCGTTTTTGGGCCACCAACATTTTCTGGACTTTAGGGGGTCTAGGATGCCTGTAAACCCCTTTTTTGGGCCTCCAAAGTTTTCAACATTTGTGCAGCCTAAGATGCATTTTAATGCCTTTTTTAAGCTGCTAACATATTCTGAAATTTCAGGGGTTAGGATGCATTTTTCGTGCCATGAATATTTTTGGGATTTTCAGTGCTCTAGGATGCGGGTTAATGCCCCTTTCTGGCTGCAAATGTTTTTGAGACATTCAGAGCTCTCTGACCCTGTTTTTGGGCCACCAACATTTTCTGGACTTTAGGGGGTCTAGGATGCCTGTAAACCCCTTTTTTGGCCTCCAAAGTTTTCAACATTTGTGCAGCCTAAGATGCATTTTAAGGGCTTTTTTTGGGCTGCTAACATATTCTGAACTTTCAGCGGTGCAGGATGCATTTTTCGTGCCATAAATATTTTTGGGAATTTCAGTGGTCTAGGATGAGGGTTAATGCCCATTTCAGGCTGCAAATGTTTTTGGGACATTCAGAGCTCTCTGACACAGTTTTTGGGCCACCAACTTTTTCTGGACTTTAGGGGGTCTAGGATGACTGTAAACCTCTTTTTTGGGCCTCTAAAGTTTTCAACATTTTTGCAGCCTAAAATGCATATTAAGGCCTTTTTAGGGCTGCTAAAATATTCTGAACTTTCAGTGGTGTAGGATGCATTTTCCGTGCCATAAATATTTTTGGGAATTTCAGTGGTCTAGGATGCGGGTTAATGCCCATTTCAGGCTGCAAATGTTTTTGGGATATTCAGAGCTCTTTGACACCGTTTTTGGGCCACCAACATTTTCTGGACTTTAGGGGGTCTAGGATGCCTGTAAACCCCTTTTTTGGGCCTCCAAAGTTTTCAACATTTGTGCAGCCTAAGATGTATTTTAATGCCTTTTTTAAGCTGCTAACATATTCTGAAATTTCAGCGGTGCAGGATGCATTTTTCGTGCCATAAATATTTTTGGGAATTTCAGTGGTCTAGGATGAGGGTTAATGCCCATTTCAGGCTGCAAATGTTTTTGGGACATTCAGAGCTCTCTGACACAGTTTTTGGGCCACCAACTTTTTCTGGACTTTAGGGGGTCTAGGATGACTGTAAACCTCTTTTTTGGGTCTCTAAAGTTTTCAACATTTTTGCAGCCTAAAATGCATATTAAGGCCTTTTTAGGGCTGCTAAAATATTCTGAACTTTCAGTGGTGTAGGATGCATTTTCCGTGCCATAAATATTTTTGGGAATTTCAGTGGTCTAGGATGCGGGTTAATGCCCATTTCAGGCTGCAAATGTTTTTGGGATATTCAGAGCTCTCTGACACCGTTTTTGGGCCACCAACATTTTCTGGACTTTAGGGGGTCTAGGATGCCTGTAAACCCCTTTTATGGGCCTCCAAAGTTTTCAACATTTGTGCAGCCTAAGAGGCATTTTAATGCCTTTTTTGAGCTGCTAACATATTCTGAAATTTCAGGGGTTAGGATGCATTTTTCGTGCCATGAATATTTTTGGGATTTTCAGTGCTCTAGGATGCGGGTTAATGCCCCTTTCCGGCTGCAAATGTTTTTGAGACATTCAGAGCTCTCTGACCCTGTTTTTGGGCCACCAACATTTTCTGGACTTTAGGGGGTCTAGGATGCCTGTAAACCCCTTTTTTGGCCTCCAAAGTTTTCAACATTTGTGCAGCCTAAGATGCATTTTAAGGCCTTTTTTGAGCTGCTAACATATTCTGAAATTTCAGGGGTTAGGATGCATTTTTCGTGCACAAAATATTTTTGGGATTTTCAGTGCTCTAGGATGCGGGTTAATGCCCCTTTCTGGCTGCAAATGTTTTTGAGACATTCAGAGCTCTCTGACCCTGTTTTTGGGCCACCAACATTTTCTGGACTTTAGGGGGTCTAGGATGCCTGTAAAGCCCTTTTTTGGACCTCCAAAGTTTTCAATATTTTTGCAGCCTAAGATGCATTTTAAGGCCTTTTTTGGACTGCTACCATATTCTGAACTTTCAGCGGTGTAGGATGCATTTTTCGTGCCATGAATATTTTTGGGAATTTCAGTGGTCTAGGATGCGGGTTAATGCCCATTTCCGGCTGCAAATGTTTTTGAGACATTCAGAGCTCTTTGACCCTGTTTTTGGGCCACCAACATTTTCTGGACTTTAGGGGGTCTAGGATGCCTGTAAACCCCTTTTTTGGCCTCCAAAGTTTTCAACATTTGTGCAGCCTAAGATGCATTTTAAGGCCTTTTTTGGACTGCTACCATATTCTGAACTTTCAGCGGTATAGGATTCATTTTTCATGCCATGAATATTTTTGGGAATTTCAGTGGTCTAGGATGCGGGTTAATGCCCATTTCCGGCTGCAAATGTTTTTGAGACATTCAGAGCTCTCTGACCCTGTTTTTGTGCCACCAACATTTTCTGGACTTTAGGGGGTCTAGGATGCCTGTAAACCCCTTTTTTGGCCTCCAAAGTTTTCAACATTTGTGCAGCCTAAGATGCATTTTAAGGGCTTTTTTTGGGCTGCTAACATATTCTGAACTTTCAGCGGTGCAGGATGCATTTTTCGTGCCATAAATATTTTTGGGAATTTCAGTGGTCTAGGATGAGGGTTAATGCCCATTTCAGGCTGCAAATGTTTTTGGGACATTCAGAGCTCTCTGACACAGTTTTTGGGCCACCAACTTTTTCTGGACTTTAGGGGGTCTAGGATGACTGTAAACCTCTTTTTTGGGCCTCTAAAGTTTTCAACATTTTTGCAGCCTAAAATGCATATTAAGGCCTTTTTAGGGCTGCTAAAATATTCTGAACTTTCAGTGGTGTAGGATGCATTTTCCGTGCCATAAATATTTTTGGGAATTTCAGTGGTCTAGGATGCGGGTTAATGCCCATTTCAGGCTGCAAATGTTTTTGGGATATTCAGAGCTCTCTGACACCGTTTTTGGGCCACCAACATTTTCTGGACTTTAGGGGGTCTAGGATGCCTGTAAACCCCTTTTTTGGGCCTCCAAAGTTTTCAACATTTGTGCAGCCTAAGATGCATTTTAATGCCTTTTTTAAGCTGCTAACATATTCTGAAATTTCAGCGGTGGAGGATGCATTTTTCGTGCCATAAATATTTTTGGGAATTTCAGTGGTCTAGGATGAGGGTTAATGCCCATTTCAGGCTGCAAATGTTTTTGGGACATTCAGAGCTCTCTGACACAGTTTTTGGGCCACCAACTTTTTCTGGACTTTAGGGGGTCTAGGATGACTGTAAACCTCTTTTTTGGGTCTCTAAAGTTTTCAACATTTTTGCAGCCTAAAATGCATATTAAGGCCTTTTTAGGGCTGCTAAAATATTCTGAACTTTCAGTGGTGTAGGATGCATTTTCCGTGCCATAAATATTTTTGGGAATTTCAGTGGTCTAGGATGCGGGTTAATGCCCATTTCAGGCTGCAAATGTTTTTGGGATATTCAGAGCTCTCTGACACCGTTTTTGGGCCACCAACATTTTCTGGACTTTAGGGGGTCTAGGATGCCTGTAAACCCCTTTTTTGGGCCTCCAAAGTTTTCAACATTTGTGCAGCCTAAGAGGCATTTTAATGCCTTTTTTAAGCTGCTAACATATTCTGAAATTTCAGGGGTTAGGATGCATTTTTCGTGCCATGAATATTTTTGGGATTTTCAGTGCTCTAGGATGCGGGTTAATGCCCCTTTCTGGCTGCAAATGTTTTTGAGACATTCAGAGCTCTCTGACCCTGTTTTTGGGCCACCAACATTTTCTGGACTTTAGGGGGTCTAGGATGCCTGTAAAGCCCTTTTTTGGACCTCCAAAGTTTTCAATATTTTTGCAGCCTAAGATGCATTTTAAGGCCTTTTTTGGACTGCTACCATATTCTGAACTTTCAGCGGTGTAGGATGCATTTTTCGTGCCATGAATATTTTTGGGAATTTCAGTGGTCTAGGATGCGGGTTAATGCCCATTTCCGGCTGCAAATGTTTTTGAGACATTCAGAGCTCTTTGACCCTGTTTTTGGGCCACCAACATTTTCTGGACTTTAGGGGGTCTAGGATGCCTGTAAACCCCTTTTTTGGCCTCCAAAGTTTTCAACATTTGTGCAGCCTAAGATGCATTTTAAGGCCTTTTTTGGACTGCTACCATATTCTGAACTTTCAGCGGTATAGGATTCATTTTTCATGCCATGAATATTTTTGGGAATTTCAGTGGTCTAGGATGCGGGTTAATGCCCATTTCCGGCTGCAAATGTTTTTGAGACATTCAGAGCTCTCTGACCCTGTTTTTGTGCCACCAACATTTTCTGGACTTTAGGGGGTCTAGGATGCCTGTAAACCCCTTTTTTGGCCTCCAAAGTTTTCAACATTTGTGCAGCCTAAGATGCATTTTAAGGGCTTTTTTTGGGCTGCTAACATATTCTGAACTTTCAGCGGTGCAGGATGCATTTTTCGTGCCATAAATATTTTTGGGAATTTCAGTGGTCTAGGATGAGGGTTAATGCCCATTTCAGGCTGCAAATGTTTTTGGGATATTCAGAGCTCTCTGACACCGTTTTTGGGCCACCAACATTTTCTGGACTTTAGGGGGTCTAGGATGCCTGTAAACCCCTTTTTTGGGCCTCCAAAGTTTTCAACATTTGTGCAGCCTAAGATGCATTTTAATGCCTTTTTTAAGCTGCTAACATATTCTGAAATTTCAGCGGTGCAGGATGCATTTTTCGTGCCATAAATATTTTTGGGAATTTCAGTGGTCTAGGATGAGGGTTAATGCCCATTTCAGGCTGCAAATGTTTTTGGGACATTCAGAGCTCTCTGACACAGTTTTTGGGCCACCAACATGTTCTGGACTTTAGGGGGTCTAGGATGACTGTAAACCTCTTTTTTGGGTCTCTAAAGTTTTCAACATTTTTGCAGCCTAAAATGCATATTAAGGCCTTTTTAGGGCTGCTAAAATATTCTGAACTTTCAGTGGTGTAGGATGCATTTTCCGTGCCATAAATATTTTTGGGAATTTCAGTGGTCTAGGATGCGGGTTAATGCCCATTTCAAGCTGCAAATGTTTTTGGGATATTCAGAGCTCTCTGACACCGTTTTTGGGCCACCAACATTTTCTGGACTTTAGGGGGTCTAGGATGCCTGTAAACCCCTTTTTTGGGCCTCCAAAGTTTTCAACATTTGTGCAGCCTAAGATGCATTTTAATGCCTTTTTTAAGCTGCTAACATATTCTGAAATTTCAGGGGTTAGGATGCATTTTTCGTGCCATGAATATTTTTGGGATTTTCAGTGCTCTAGGATGCGGGTTAATGCCCCTTTCTGGCTGCAAATGTTTTTGAGACATTCAGAGCTCTCTGACCCTGTTTTTGGGCCACCAACATTTTCTGGACTTTAGGGGGTCTAGGATGCCTGTAAAGCCCTTTTTTGGACCTCCAAAGTTTTCAATATTTTTGCAGCCTAAGATGCATTTTAAGGCCTTTTTTGGACTGCTACCATATTCTGAACTTTCAGCGGTGTAGGATGCATTTTTCGTGCCATGAATATTTTTGGGAATTTCAGTGGTCTAGGATGCGGGTTAATGCCCATTTCCGGCTGCAAATGTTTTTGAGACATTCAGAGCTCTCTGACCCTGTTTTTGTGCCACCAACATTTTCTGGACTTTAGGGGGTCTAGGATGCCTGTAAACCCCTTTTTTGGCCTCCAAAGTTTTCAACATTTGTGCAGCCTAAGATGCATTTTAAGGGCTTTTTTTGGGCTGCTAACATATTCTGAACTTTCAGCGGTGCAGGATGCATTTTTCGTGCCATAAATATTTTTGGGAATTTCAGTGGTCTAGGATGAGGGTTAATGCCCATTTCAGGCTGCAAATGTTTTTGGGACATTCAGAGCTCTCTGACACAGTTTTTGGGCCACCAACTTTTTCTGGACTTTAGGGGGTCTAGGATGACTGTAAACCTCTTTTTTGGGCATCTAAAGTTTTCAACATTTTTGCAGCCTAAAATGCATATTAAGGCCTTTTTAGGGCTGCTAAAATATTCTGAACTTTCAGTGGTGTAGGATGCATTTTCCGTGCCATGAATATTTTTGGGATTTTCAGTGCTCTAGGATGCGGGTTAATGCCCCTTTCTGGCTGCAAATGTTTTTGAGACATTCAGAGCTCTCTGACCCTGTTTTTGGGCCACCAACATTTTCTGGACTTTAGGGGGTCTAGGATGCCTGTAAAGCCCTTTTTTGGACCTCCAAAGTTTTCAATATTTTTGCAGCCTAAGATGCATTTTAAGGCCTTTTTTGGACTGCTACCATATTCTGAACTTTCAGCGGTGTAGGATGCATTTTTCGTGCCATGAATATTTTTGGGAATTTCAGTGGTCTAGGATGCGGGTTAATGCCCATTTCCGGCTGCAAATGTTTTTGAGACATTCAGAGCTCTTTGACCCTGTTTTTGGGCCACCAACATTTTCTGGACTTTAGGGGGTCTAGGATGCCTGTAAACCCCTTTTTTGGCCTCCAAAGTTTTCAACATTTGTGCAGCCTAAGATGCATTTTAAGGCCTTTTTTGGACTGCTACCATATTCTGAACTTTCAGCGGTATAGGATTCATTTTTCATGCCATGAATATTTTTGGGAATTTCAGTGGTCTAGGATGCGGGTTAATGCCCATTTCCGGCTGCAAATGTTTTTGAGACATTCAGAGCTCTCTGACCCTGTTTTTGTGCCACCAACATTTTCTGGACTTTAGGGGGTCTAGGATGCCTGTAAACCCCTTTTTTGGCCTCCAAAGTTTTCAACATTTGTGCAGCCTAAGATGCATTTTAAGGGCTTTTTTTGGGCTGCTAACATATTCTGAACTTTCAGCGGTGCAGGATGCATTTTTCGTGCCATAAATATTTTTGGGAATTTCAGTGGTCTAGGATGAGGGTTAATGCCCATTTCAGGCTGCAAATGTTTTTGGGACATTCAGAGCTCTCTGACACAGTTTTTGGGCCACCAACTTTTTCTGGACTTTAGGGGGTCTAGGATGACTGTAAACCCCTTTTTTGGCCTCCAAAGTTTTCAACATTTGTGCAGCCTAAGATGCATTTTAAGGGCTTTTTTTGGGCTGCTAACATATTCTGAACTTTCAGCGGTGCAGGATGCATTTTTCGTGCCATAAATATTTTTGGGAATTTCAGTGGTCTAGGATGAGGGTTAATGCCCATTTCAGGCTGCAAATGTTTTTGGGACATTCAGAGCTCTCTGACACAGTTTTTGGGCCACCAACTTTTTCTGGACTTTAGGGGGTCTAGGATGACTGTAAACCTCTTTTTTGGGCCTCTAAAGTTTTCAACATTTTTGCAGCCTAAAATGCATATTAAGGCCTTTTTAGGGCTGCTAAAATATTCTGAACTTTCAGTGGTGTAGGATGCATTTTCCGTGCCATAAATATTTTTGGGAATTTCAGTGGTCTAGGATGCGGGTTAATGCCCATTTCAGGCTGCAAATGTTTTTGGGATATTCAGAGCTCTCTGACACCGTTTTTGGGCCACCAACATTTTCTGGACTTTAGGGGGTCTAGGATGCCTGTAAACCCCTTTTTTGGGCCTCCAAAGTTTTCAACATTTGTGCAGCCTAAGATGCATTTTAATGCCTTTTTTAAGCTGCTAACATATTCTGAAATTTCAGGGGTTAGGATGCATTTTTCGTGACATGAATATTTTTGGGATTTTCAGTGCTCTAGGATGCGGGTTAATGCCCCTTTCTGGCTGCAAATGTTTTTGAGACATTCAGAGCTCTCTGACCCTGTTTTTGGGCCACCAACATTTTCTGGACTTTAGGGGGTCTAGGATGCCTGTAAAGCCCTTTTTTGGACCTCCAAAGTTTTCAATATTTTTGCAGCCTAAGATGCATTTTAAGGCCTTTTTTGGACTGCTACCATATTCTGAACTTTCAGCGGTGTAGGATGCATTTTTCGTGCCATGAATATTTTTGGGAATTTCAGTGGTCTAGGATGCGGGTTAATGCCCATTTCAGGCTGCAAATGTTTTTGGGATATTCAGAGCTCTCTGACACCGTTTTTGGGCCACCAACATTTTCTGGACTTTAGGGGGTCTAGGATGCCTGTAAACCCCTTTTTTGGGCCTCCAAAGTTTTCAACATTTGTGCAGCCTAAGATGCATTTTAATGCCTTTTTTAAGCTGCTAACATATTCTGAAATTTCAGGGGTTAGGATGCATTTTTCGTGCCATGAATATTTTTGGGATTTTCAGTGCTCTAGGATGCGGGTTAATGCCCCTTTCTGGCTGCAAATGTTTTTGAGACATTCAGAGCTCTCTGACCCTGTTTTTGGGCCACCAACATTTTCTGGACTTTAGGGGGTCTAGGATGCCTGTAAAGCCCTTTTTTGGACCTCCAAAGTTTTCAATATTTTTGCAGCCTAAGATGCATTTTAAGGCCTTTTTTGGACTGCTACCATATTCTGAACTTTCAGCGGTGTAGGATGCATTTTTCGTGCCATGAATATTTTTGGGAATTTCAGTGGTCTAGGATGCGGGTTAATGCCCATTTCCGGCTGCAAATGTTTTTGAGACATTCAGAGCTCTTTGACCCTGTTTTTGGGCCACCAACATTTTCTGGACTTTAGGGGGTCTAGGATGCCTGTAAACCCCTTTTTTGGCCTCCAAAGTTTTCAACATTTGTGCAGCCTAAGATGCATTTTAAGGCCTTTTTTGGACTGCTACCATATTCTGAACTTTCAGCGGTATAGGATTCATTTTTCATGCCATGAATATTTTTGGGAATTTCAGTGGTCTAGGATGCGGGTTAATGCCCATTTCCGGCTGCAAATGTTTTTGAGACATTCAGAGCTCTCTGACCCTGTTTTTGTGCCACCAACATTTTCTGGACTTTAGGGGGTCTAGGATGCCTGTAAACCCCTTTTTTGGCCTCCAAAGTTTTCAACATTTGTGCAGCCTAAGATGCATTTTAAGGGCTTTTTTTGGGCTGCTAACATATTCTGAACTTTCAGCGGTGCAGGATGCATTTTTCGTGCCATAAATATTTTTGGGAATTTCAGTGGTCTAGGATGAGGGTTAATGCCCATTTCAGGCTGCAAATGTTTTTGGGACATTCAGAGCTCTCTGACACAGTTTTTGGGCCACCAACTTTTTCTGGACTTTAGGGGGTCTAGGATGACTGTAAACCTCTTTTTTGGGCCTCTAAAGTTTTCAACATTTTTGCAGCCTAAAATGCATATTAAGGCCTTTTTAGGGCTGCTAAAATATTCTGAACTTTCAGTGGTGTAGGATGCATTTTCCGTGCCATAAATATTTTTGGGAATTTCAGTGGTCTAGGATGCGGGTTAATGCCCATTTCAGGCTGCAAATGTTTTTGGGATATTCAGAGCTCTCTGACACCGTTTTTGGGCCACCAACATTTTCTGGACTTTAGGGGGTCTAGGATGCCTGTAAACCCCTTTTTTGGGCCTCCAAAGTTTTCAACATTTGTGCAGCCTAAGATGCATTTTAATGCCTTTTTTAAGCTGCTAACATATTCTGAAATTTCAGGGGTTAGGATGCATTTTTCGTGCCATGAATATTTTTGGGATTTTCAGTGCTCTAGGATGCGGGTTAATGCCCCTTTCTGGCTGCAAATGTTTTTGAGACATTCAGAGCTCTCTGACCCTGTTTTTGGGCCACCAACATTTTCTGGACTTTAGGGGGTCTAGGATGCCTGTAAAGCCCTTTTTTGGACCTCCAAAGTTTTCAATATTTTTGCAGCCTAAGATGCATTTTAAGGCCTTTTTTGGACTGCTACCATATTCTGAACTTTCAGCGGTGTAGGATGCATTTTTCGTGCCATGAATATTTTTGGGAATTTCAGTGGTCTAGGATGCGGGTTAATGCCCATTTCCGGCTGCAAATGTTTTTGAGACATTCAGAGCTCTCTGACCCTGTTTTTGTGCCACCAACATTTTCTGGACTTTAGGGGGTCTAGGATGCCTGTAAACCCCTTTTTTGGCCTCCAAAGTTTTCAACATTTGTGCAGCCTAAGATGCATTTTAAGCGCTTTTTTTGGGCTGCTAACATATTCTGAACTTTCAGCGGTGCAGGATGCATTTTTCGTGCCATAAATATTTTTGGGAATTTCAGTGGTCTAGGATGAGGGTTAATGCCCATTTCAGGCTGCAAATGTTTTTGGGACATTCAGAGCTCTCTGACACAGTTTTTGGGCCACCAACTTTTTCTGGACTTTAGGGGGTCTAGGATGACTGTAAACCTCTTTTTTGGGCCTCTAAAGTTTTCAACATTTTTGCAGCCTAAAATGCATATTAAGGCCTTTTTAGGGCTGCTAAAATATTCTGAACTTTCAGTGGTGTAGGATGCATTTTCCGTGCCATAAATATTTTTGGGAATTTCAGTGGTCTAGGATGCGGGTTAATGCCCATTTCAGGCTGCAAATGTTTTTGGGATATTCAGAGCTCTCTGACACCGTTTTTGGGCCACCAACATTTTCTGGACTTTAGGGGGTCTAGGATGCCTGTAAACCCCTTTTTTGGGCCTCCAAAGTTTTCAACATTTGTGCAGCCTAAGATGTATTTTAATGCCTTTTTTAAGCTGCTAACATATTCTGAAATTTCAGCGGTGCAGGATGCATTTTTCGTGCCATAAATATTTTTGGGAATTTCAGTGGTCTAGGATGAGGGTTAATGCCCATTTCAGGCTGCAAATGTTTTTGGGACATTCAGAGCTCTCTGACACAGTTTTTGGGCCACCAACTTTTTCTGGACTTTAGGGGGTCTAGGATGACTGTAAACCTCTTTTTTGGGTCTCTAAAGTTTTCAACATTTTTGCAGCCTAAAATGCATATTAAGGCCTTTTTAGGGCTGCTAAAATATTCTGAACTTTCAGTGGTGTAGGATGCATTTTCCGTGCCATAAATATTTTTGGGAATTTCAGTGGTCTAGGATGCGGGTTAATGCCCATTTCAGGCTGCAAATGTTTTTGGGATATTCAGAGCTCTCTGACACCGTTTTTGGGCCACCAACATTTTCTGGACTTTAGGGGGTCTAGGATGCCTGTAAACCCCTTTTATGGGCCTCCAAAGTTTTCAACATTTGTGCAGCCTAAGAGGCATTTTAATGCCTTTTTTGAGCTGCTAACATATTCTGAAATTTCAGGGGTTAGGATGCATTTTTCGTGCCATGAATATTTTTGGGATTTTCAGTGCTCTAGGATGCGGGTTAATGCCCCTTTCCGGCTGCAAATGTTTTTGAGACATTCAGAGCTCTCTGACCCTGTTTTTGGGCCACCAACATTTTCTGGACTTTAGGGGGTCTAGGATGCCTGTAAACCCCTTTTTTGGCCTCCAAAGTTTTCAACATTTGTGCAGCCTAAGATGCATTTTAAGGCCTTTTTTGAGCTGCTAACATATTCTGAAATTTCAGGGGTTAGGATGCATTTTTCGTGCACAAAATATTTTTGGGATTTTCAGTGCTCTAGGATGCGGGTTAATGCCCCTTTCCGGCTGCAAATGTTTTTGGGACATTCAGAGCTTTCTGACACAGTTTTTAGGCCACCAACATTTTCTGGACTTTAGGGGGTCTAGGATGCCTGTAAACCCCTTTTTTGGACCTCCAAAGTTTTCAACATTTTTGCAGCCTGAAATGCATATTAAGGCCTTTTTTGAGCTGCTAACATATTCTGAAATTTCAGGGGTTAGGATGCATTTTTCGTGCCATGAATATTTTTGGGATTTTCAGTGCTCTAGGATGCGGGTTAATGCCCCTTTCCGGCTGCAAATGTTTTTGAGACATTCAGAGCTCTCTGACCCTGTTTTTGGGCCACCAACATTTTCTGGACTTTAGGGGGTCTAGGATGCCTGTAAAGCCCTTTTTTGGACCTCCAAAGTTTTCAATATTTTTGCAGCCTAAAATGCATTTTAAGGCCTTTTTTGGACTGCTATCATATTCTGAACTTTCAGCGGTATAGGATTCATTTTTCATGCCATGAATATTTTTGGGAATTTCAGTGGTCTAGGATGCGGGTTAATGCCCATTTCCGGCTGCAAATGTTTTTGAGACATTCAGAGCTCTCTGACCCTGTTTTTGTGCCACCAACATTTTCTGGACTTTAGGGGGTCTAGGATGCCTGTAAACCCCTTTTTTGGCCTCCAAAGTTTTCAACATTTGTGCAGCCTAAGATGCATTTTAAGGCCTTTTTTGAGCTGCTAACATATTCTGAAATTTCAGGGGTTAGGATGCATTTTTCGTGCACAAAATATTTTTGGGATTTTCAGTGCTCTAGGATGCGGGTTAATGCCCCTTTCCGGCTGCAAATGTTTTTGGGACATTCAGAGCTTTCTGACACAGTTTTTAGGCCACCAACATTTTCTGGACTTTAGGGGGTCTAGGATGCCTGTAAACCCCTTTTTTGGACCTCCAAAGTTTTCAACATTTTTGCAGCCTAAAATGCATATTAAGGCCTTTTTTGAGCAGCTAACATATTCTGAAATTTCAGGGGTTAGGATGCATTTTCCGTGCCATGAATATTTTTGGGATTTTCAGTGCTCTAGGATGCGGGTTAATGCCCCTTTCCGGCTGCAAATGTTTTTGAGACATTCAGAGCTCTCTGACCCTGTTTTTGGGCCACCAACATTTTCTGGACTTTAGGGGGTCTAGGATGCCTGTAAACCCCTTTTTTGGCCTCCAACGTTTTCAACATTTGTGCAGCCTAAGATGCATTTTAAGGGCTTTTTTTGGGCTGCTAACATATTCTGAACTTTCAGTGGTGCAGGATGCATTTTTCGTGCCATAAATATTTTTGGGAATTTCAGTGGTCTAGGATGAGGGTTAATGCCCATTTCAGGCTGCAAATGTTTTTGGGACATTCAGAGCTCTCTGACACAGTTTTTGGGCCACCAACTTTTTCTGGACTTTAGGGGGTCTAGGATGACTGTAAACCTCTTTTTTGGGCCTCTAAAGTTTTCAACGTTTTTGCAGCCTAAAATGCATATTAAGGCCTTTTTAGGGCTGCTAAAATATTCTGAACTTTCAGTGGTGTAGGATGCATTTTCCGTGCCATAAATATTTTTGGGAATTTCAGTGGTCTAGGATGCGGGTTAATGCCCATTTCAGGCTGCAAATGTTTTTGGGATATTCAGAGCTCTCTGACACCGTTTTTGGGCCACCAACATTTTCTGGACTTTAGGGGGTCTAGGATGCCTGTAAACCCCTTTTTTGGGCCTCCAAAGTTTTCAACATTTGTGCAGCCTAAGATGCATTTTAATGCCTTTTTTAAGCTGCTAACATATTCTGAAATTTCAGCGGTGCAGGATGCATTTTTCGTGCCATAAATATTTTTGGGAATTTCAGTGGTCTAGGATGAGGGTTAATGCCCATTTCAGGCTGCAAATGTTTTTGGGACATTCAGAGCTCTCTGACACAGTTTTTGGGCCACCAACTTTTTCTGGACTTTAGGGGGTCTAGGATGACTGTAAACCTCTTTTTTGGGTCTCTAAAGTTTTCAACATTTTTGCCGCCTAAAATGCATATTAAGGCCTTTTTAGGGCTGCTAAAATATTCTGAACTTTCAGTGGTGTAGGATGCATTTTCCGTGCCATAAATATTTTTGGGAATTTCAGTGGTCTAGGATGCGGGTTAATGCCCATTTCAGGCTGCAAATGTTTTTGGGATATTCAGAGCTCTCTGACACCGTTTTTGGGCCACCAACATTTTCTGGACTTTAGGGGGTCTAGGATGCCTGTAAACCCCTTTTTTGGGCCTCCAAAGTTTTCAACATTTGTGCAGCCTAAGATGCATTTTAATGCCTTTTTTAAGCTGCTAACATATTCTGAAATTTCAGGGGTTAGGATGCATTTTTCGTGCCATGAATATTTTTGGGATTTTTAGTGCTCTAGGATGCGGGTTAATGCCCCTTTCTGGCTGCAAATGTTTTTGAGACATTCAGAGCTCTCTGACCCTGTTTTTGGGCCACCAACATTTTCTGGACTTTAGGGGGTCTAGGATGCCTGTAAACCCCTTTTTTGGCCTCCAAAGTTTTCAACATTTGTGCAGCCTAAGATGCATTTTAAGGCCTTTTTTGGACTGCTACCATATTCTGAACTTTCAGCGGTATAGGATTCATTTTTCATGCCATGAATATTTTTGGGAATTTCAGTGGTCTAGGATGCGGGTTAATGCCCATTTCCGGCTGCAAATGTTTTTGAGACATTCAGAGCTCTCTGACCCTGTTTTTGTGCCACCAACATTTTCTGGACTTTAGGGGGTCTAGGATGCCTGTAAACCCCTTTTTTGGCCTCCAAAGTTTTCAACATTTGTGCAGCCTAAGATGCATTTTAAGGGCTTTTTTTGGGCTGCTAACATATTCTGAACTTTCAGCGGTGCAGGATGCATTTTTCGTGCCATAAATATTTTTGGGAATTTCAGTGGTCTAGGATGAGGGTTAATGCCCATTTCAGGCTGCAAATGTTTTTGGGACATTCAGAGCTCTCTGACACAGTTTTTGGGCCACCAACTTTTTCTGGACTTTAGGGGGTCTAGGATGACTGTAAACCTCTTTTTTGGGCCTCTAAAGTTTTCAACATTTTTGCAGCCTAAAATGCATATTAAGGCCTTTTTAGGGCTGCTAAAATATTCTGAACTTTCAGTGGTGTAGGATGCATTTTCCGTGCCATAAATATTTTTGGGAATTTCAGTGGTCTAGGATGCGGGTTAATGCCCATTTCAGGCTGCAAATGTTTTTGGGATATTCAGAGCTCTCTGACACCGTTTTTGGGCCACCAACATTTTCTGGACTTTAGGGGGTCTAGGATGCCTGTAAACCCCTTTTTTGGGCCTCCAAAGTTTTCAACATTTGTGCAGCCTAAGATGCATTTTAATGCCTTTTTTAAGCTGCTAACATATTCTGAAATTTCAGCGGTGCAGGATGCATTTTTCGTGCCATAAATATTTTTGGGAATTTCAGTGGTCTAGGATGAGGGTTAATGCCCATTTCAGGCTGCAAATGTTTTTGGGACATTCAGAGCTCTCTGACACAGTTTTTGGGCCACCAACTTTTTCTGGACTTTAGGGGGTCTAGGATGACTGTAAACCTCTTTTTTGGGTCTCTAAAGTTTTCAACATTTTTGCAGCCTAAAATGCATATTAAGGCCTTTTTAGGGCTGCTAAAATATTCTGAACTTTCAGTGGTGTAGGATGCATTTTCCGTGCCATAAATATTTTTGGGAATTTCAGTGGTCTAGGATGCGGGTTAATGCCCATTTCAGGCTGCAAATGTTTTTGGGATATTCAGAGCTCTCTGACACCGTTTTTGGGCCACCAACATTTTCTGGACTTTAGGGGGTCTAGGATGCCTGTAAACCCCTTTTTTGGGCCTCCAAAGTTTTCAACATTTGTGCAGCCTAAGAGGCATTTTAATGCCTTTTTTAAGCTGCTAACATATTCTGAAATTTCAGGGGTTAGGATGCATTTTTCGTGCCATGAATATTTTTGGGATTTTCAGTGCTCTAGGATGCGGGTTAATGCCCCTTTCTGGCTGCAAATGTTTTTGAGACATTCAGAGCTCTCTGACCCTGTTTTTGGGCCACCAACATTTTCTGGACTTTAGGGGGTCTAGGATGCCTGTAAAGCCCTTTTTTGGACCTCCAAAGTTTTCAATATTTTTGCAGCCTAAGATGCATTTTAAGGCCTTTTTTGGACTGCTACCATATTCTGAACTTTCAGCGGTGTAGGATGCATTTTTCGTGCCATGAATATTTTTGGGAATTTCAGTGGTCTAGGATGCGGGTTAATGCCCATTTCCGGCTGCAAATGTTTTTGAGACATTCAGAGCTCTTTGACCCTGTTTTTGGGCCACCAACATTTTCTGGACTTTAGGGGGTCTAGGATGCCTGTAAACCCCTTTTTTGGCCTCCAAAGTTTTCAACATTTGTGCAGCCTAAGATGCATTTTAAGGCCTTTTTTGGGCTGCTAACACATTCTGAACTTTCAGTGGTGTAAGATGCATTTTCCGTGCCAAAACTATTTTTCGGAATTTCAGTGGTCTAGGATGCAGGTTAATGCCCCTTATTGGCTACACATGTTTTTGGGACATTCAGAGCTCGCTGGCAGTTTTTTGGGCCACCAACATTTTCTGGACTTTAGGGGGTCTAGGATGCCTGTAAACCCCTTTTTTGGACCTCCAAAGTTTTCAATATTTTTGCAGCCTAAGATGCATTTTAAGGCCTTTTTTGGGCTGCTAACATATTCTGAACTTTCAGCGGTGTAGGATGCATTTTTCGTGCCATGAATATTTTTGGGAATTTCAGTGGTCTAGGATGCGGTTTAATGCCCATTTCAGGCTGCAAATATTTTTGGGACATTCAGAGCTTTCTGACACAGTTTTTAGGCCACCAACATTTTCTGGACTTTAGGGGGTCTAGAATGCCTGTAAACCCCTTTTTTGGACCTTCAAAGTTTTCAACATTTTTGCAGCCTAAGATGCATTTTAAGGCCTTTTTTGGGCTGCTAACATATTCTGAACTTTCAGTGGTGTAAGATGCATTTTCCGTGCCAAAACTATTTTTGGGAATTTCAGTGGTCTAGGATGCGGGTTAATGCCCATTTCAGGCCGAAATGTTTTTGGGATATTCAGAGCTCTCTGACACCGTTTTTGGGCCACCAACATTTTCTGGACTTTAGGGGGTCTAGGATGCCTGTAAACCCCTTTTTTGGGCCTCCAAAGATTTCAACATTTGTGCAGCCTAAAATGCATTTTAATGCCTTTTTTGGGCTGCTATCATATTCTGAACTTTCAGTGGTGCAGGATGCATGTTATTTCCATAAATATTTTTGGGAATTTAGTGGTCTAGGATGCGGGTTAATGCCCATTTCAGGCTGCAAATGTTTTTGGGACATTCCGAGCTTTCTGACACAGTTTCTAGGCCACCAACATTTTCTGGACTTTAGGGGGTCTAGGATGACTGTAAACCCCTTTTTTGGGCCTCCAAAGTTTTCAACATTTTTGCAGCCTAAGGTGCATTTTAAGGCATTTTTTGGGCTTCTAACATATTCTGAACTTTCAGAGTGTAAGATGCATTTTTCGTGCCATACATATTTTTGGGAATTTCAATGGTCTAGGATGCGTGTTAATGCCCCTTATAGGCTACAAATGTTTTGGGGATATTCAGAGCTATCTGACACCGTTTTTTGGCCACCAACATTTTCTGGACTTTAGGGGGTCTACGATGCCTGTAAACCCCTTTTTTGGACCTCCAAAGTTTTCAATATTTTTGCAGCCTAAGATGCATTTTAAGGCCTTTTTTGGGCTGCTAACATATTCTGAACTTTCAGCGGTGTAGGATGCATTTTTCGTGCAATGAATATTTTTGGGAATTTCAGTGGTCTAGGATGCGGTTTAATGCCCATTTCAGGCTGCAAATATTTTTGGGACATTCAGAGCTTTCTGACACAGTTTTTAGGCCACCAACATTTTCTGGACTTTAGGGGGTCTAGGATGCATGTAAACCCCTTTTTTGGGCCTCCAAAGTTTTCAACATTTTTGCAGCCTAAGATGCATTTTAAGGCCTTTTTTGGGCTGCTATCATATTCTGAACTTTCAGCGGTGCAGGATGCATTTTTCGTGCACAAAATATTTTTGGGGATTTCAGTGGTCTAGGATGAGGGTTAATGCCCATTTCAGGCTGCAAATGTTTTTGGGACATTCAGAGCTCTCTGACACAGTTTTTGGGCCACCAACTTTTTCTGGACTTTAGGGGTCTAGGATGACTGTAAACCCCTTTTTTGGGCCTCTAAAGTTTTCAACATTTTTGCAGCCTAAAATGCATATTAAGGCCTTTTTTGGGCTGCTAACATATTCTGAACTTTCAGTGGTGTAGGATGCATTTTTCGTGCCATAAATATTTTTGGGATTTTCAGTGCTCTAGGATGCGGGTTAATGCCCCTTTCAGGCTGCAAATGTTTTTGAGATATTCAGAGCTCTCACCCTGTTTTTGGGCCACCAACATTTTCTGGACTTCAGGGGGTCTAGGATGCCTGTAAACCCCTTTTTTGGGCCTCCAAAGTTTTCTGCATGTTTGCAGCCCTAAAATGCATTTTAAGGCATTTTTTGGGCTGCTAACATATTCTGAACTTTCAGAATGTAAGATGCATTTTTTGTGCCAAAACAATTTTTGGGAATTTCAGTGGTCTAGGATGCAGGTTCATGCCCCTTATAGGCTACAAATGTTTTTGGGACATTCAGAGCTCTCTGACAGTTTTTTGGGACACCAACATTTTCTGGACTTTAGGGGTCTAGGATGCCTGTAAACCCCTTTTTTGGGCCTCCAAAGTTTTCAACATTTTTGCAGCCTAAAATGCATTTTAAGGCCTTTTTTGGGCTGCTAACATATTCTGAACTTTCAGCGGTGTAGGATGCATTTTTCGTGCAATGAATATTTTTGGGAAATTCAGTGGTCTAGGATGCTGTTTAATACCCATTTCAGGCTGTAAATATTTTTGGGACATTCAGAACTTTCTGACACAGTTTTTAGGCCACCAACATTTTCTGGACTTTAGGGGGTCTAGGATGCCTGTAAACCCCTTTTTTGGGCCTCTAAAATTTTCAACATTTTTGCAGCCTAAGATGCATTTTAAGGCCTTTTTTTGGGCTGCTAACATATTCTGAACTTTCAGCGGTGTAGGATGCATTTTTCGTGCCATAAATATTTTTGGGATTTTCAGTGCTCTAGGATGCGGGTTAATGCCCCTTTCAGGCTGCAAATGTTTTTGAGACATTCAGAGCTCTCACCCTGTTTTTGGGCCACCAACATTTTCTGGACTTCAGGGGGTCTAGGATGCCTGTAAACCCCTTTTTTGGGCCTCCAAAGTTGTCTGCATGTTTGCAGCCCTACAATGCATTTTAAGGAATTTTATTGGCTGCTAACATATTCTGAACTTTCAGGATGTAAGATGCATTTTTTGTGCCAAAACAATTTTTGGGAATTTCAGTGGTCTAGGATGCAGGTTCATGCCCCTTATAGGCTACAAATGTTTTTGGGACATTCAGAGCTCTCTGACAGTTTTTTGGGACACCAACATTTTCTGGACTTTAGGGGGTCTAGGATGCCTGTAAACCCCCTTTTTTGGGCCTACAAAGTTGTCTACATTTTTGCAGCCCTAAGATGCATTTTAAGGCATTTTTGGGGCTGCTTACATATTCTGAACTTTCAGGGTGTAAGATGCATTTTTCGTGCCAAAACTATTTTTGGGAATTTCAGTGGTCTAGGATCCAGGTTAATGCCCCTTATAGGCTACAAATGTTTTTGGGACATTCGGAGCTCTCTGACAATTTTTTGGGCCACCAACATTTTCTGGACTTTAGGGGTCTAGGATGCCTGTAAACCCCTTTTTTGGGCCTCCAAAGTTTTCAACATTTTTGCAGCCTAAAATGCATTTTAAGGCCTTTTTTGGGCTGCTAACATATTTTGAACTTTCAGCGGTGTAGGATGCATTTTTCATGCAATGAATATTTTTGGGAATTTCAGTGGTCTAGGATGCGGTTTAATACCCATTTCAGGCTGCAAATATTTTTGGGACATTCAGAACTTTCTGACACAGTTTTTAGGCCACCAACATTTTCTGGACTTTAGGGGGTCTAGGATGCCTGTAAACCCCTTTTTTGGGCCTCTAAAAGTTTCAACATTTTTGCAGCCTAAGATGCATTTTAAGGCCTTTTTTTGGGCTGCTAACATATTCTGAACTTTCACCGGTGTAGGATGCATTTTTCGTGCCATGAATATTTTTGGGAATTTCAGTGGTCTAGAATGCGGGTTAATGCCCATTTCAGGCTGCAAATGTTTTTGAGACATTCAGAGCTCTGTGACCCTGTTTTTAGGCCACCAACATTTTCTGGACTTCAGGGGGTCTAGGATGCCTGTAAACCCCTTTTTTGGGCCTCCAAAGTTTTCTACATTTTTGCAGCCATAAGATGCATTTTAAGGCATTTTTCTGGGCTTCTAACATATTCTGAACTTTCAGCGGTGCAGGATGCATTTTTCGTGCCATAAATATTTTTGGGAATTTCAGTGGTCTAGGATGCGGGTTAATGCCCATTTCAGGCTGCAAATGTTTTTGGGACATTCAGAGCTCTCTGACACAGTTTTTGGGCCACCAACATTTTCCGGACTTTAGGGGGTCTAGGATGACTGTAAACCCCTTTTTTGGGCCTCTAAAGTTTTCAACATTTTTGCAGCCTAAGATGCATATTAATGCCTTTTTTGGGCTGCTAACATATTCTGAACTTTCAGTGGTGTAGGATGCATTTTTCGTGCCATAAATATTTTTGGGAATTTCAGTGGCTAAGATGCGGGTTAATGCCCATTTCAGGCTGCAAATGTTTTTGGGATATTCAGAGCTCTCTGACACCGTTTTTGGGCCACCAACATTTTCTGGACTTTAGGGGGTCTAGGATGCCTTTAAACCCCTTTTTTGGGCCTCCAAAGTTTTCTACATTTTCGCAGCCCTAAGATGCATGTTATGGCCTTTTTTGGGCTGCTAACATATTCTGAACTTTCAGCGGTGTAGGATGCGTTTTTCCTGCCATAAATATTTTTGGGAATTTCAGTGGTTAAGGATGCGGGTTAATGCCCATTTCAGGCTGCAAATGTTTTTGGGACATTCAGGGCTTTCTGACACAGTTTTTAGGCCACCAACATTTTCTGGACTTTAGGGGGTCTAGGATGCCTGTAAACCCCTTTTATGGGCCTCCAAGGTTTTCTACATTTTTGCAGCCATAAGATGCATTTTAAGGCATTTTTTGGGCTTCTAACATATTCTGAACTTTCAGGGTGTAAGATGCATTTTTCGTACCATAAATATTTTTGGGAATTTCAGTGGTCTAGGATACGTGTTAATGCCCCTTATGGGCTACAAATGTTTTGGGGCTATTCAGAGCTCTCTGACACCGTTTTTTGGCCACCAACATTTTCTGGACTTTAGGGGGTCTAGGATGCCTGTAAACCCCTTTTTTGGGCCTCCAAAGTTTTCAACATTTTTGCAGCCTAAGATGCATTTTAAGGCATTTTTTGGGCTTCTAACATATTCTGAACTTTCAGGGTGTAGGATGCATTTTTTCGTGCACAAAATATTTTTGGGGATTTCAGTGGTCTAGGATGCGGGTTAATGCCCATTTCAGGCTGCAAATGCTTTTGGGACATTCAGAGCTTTCTGACACAGTTTCAAGGCCACCAACATTTCCTGGACTTTAGGGGGTCTACGATGACTGTAAACCCCTTTTTTGTGCCTCCAAAGTTTTCAACATTTTTGCAGCCTAAGATGCATTTTAAGGCCTTTTTTGGGCTGCTATCATATTCTGAACTTTCAGTGGTGCAGGATGCATGTTATTTCCATAAATATTTTTGGGAATTTCAGTGGTCTAGGATGCGGGTTACTGCCCATTTCAGGCTGCAAATGTTTTTGGGATATTCAGAGCTCTCTGACACCGTTTTTGGGCAACCAACATTTTCTGGACTTTAGGGGGTCTAGGATGACTGTAAACCCCTTTTTTGGGCCTCTAAAGTTTTCAACATTTTTGCAGCCTAAGATGCATATTAAGGCCTTTTTTGGGCTGCTAACATATTCTGAACTTTCAGTGGTATAGGATGCGTTTTCCTGCCATGAATATTTTTGGGAATTTCAGTGGTCTAGCATGCGGGTTAATGCCCATTTCAGGCTGCAAATGTTTTTGGGACATTCAGAGCTTTCTGACACAGTTTTTAGGCCACCAACATTTTCTGGACTTTAGGGGGTCTAGGATGCATGTAAACCCCTTTTTTGGGCCTCCAAAGTTTTCTACATTTTTGCAGCCATAAGATGCATTTTAAGGCCTTTTTTGGGCTGCTATCATATTCTGAACTTTCAGAGTGTAAGATGCATTTTTCGTGCCATGCATATTTTTGGGAATTTCAATGGTCTAGGATGCGTGTTAATGCCCCTTATAGGCTACAAATGTTTTGGGGATATTCAGAGCTCTCTGACACCGTTTTTTGGCCACCAACATTTTCTGGACTTTAGGGGGTCTACGATGCCTGTAAACCCCTTTTTTGGACCTCCAAAGTTTTCAATATTTTTGCAGCCTAAGATGCATTTTAAGGCCTTTTTTGGGCTGCTAACATATTCTGAACTTTCAGCGGTGCAGGATGCATTTTTCGTGCACAAAATATTTTTGGGAATTTCAGTGGTCTAGGATGAGGGTTAATGCCCATTTCAGGCTGCAAATGTTTTTGGGACATTCAGAGCTTTCTGACACAGTTTTTAGGCCACCAACATTTTCTGGACTTTAGGGGGTCTAGGATGCATGTAAACCCCTTTTTTGGACCTCCAAAGTTTTCTACATTTTTGCAGCCATAAGATGCATTTTAAGGCATTTTTTGGGCTTCTAACATATTCTGAACTTTCAGAGTGTAAGATGCATTTTTCGTGCCATACATATTTTTGGGAATTTCAATGGTCTAGGATGCGTGTTAATGCCCCTTATAGGCTACAAATGTTTTGGGGATATTCAGAGCTCTCTGACACCGTTTTTTGGCCACCAACATTTTCTGGACTTTAGGGGGTCTACGATGCCTGTAAACCCCTTTTTTGGACCTCCAAAGTTTTCAATATTTTTGCAGCCTAAGATGCATTTTAAGGCCTTTTTTGGGCTGCTAACATATTCTGAACTTTCAGCGGTGCAGGATGCATTTTTCGTGCACAAAATATTTTTGGGAATTTCAGTGGTCTAGGATGAGGGTTAATGCCCATTTCAGGCTGCAAATGTTTTTGGGACATTCAGAGCTCTCTGACACAGTTTTTGGGCCACCAACTTTTTCTGGACTTTAGGGGTCTAGGATGACTGTAAACCCCTTTTTTGGGGCCTCTAAAGTTTTCAACATTTTTGCAGCCTAAAATGCATATTAAGGCCTTTTTTGGGCTGCTAACATATTCTGAACTTTCAGTGGTGTAGGATGCATTTTTCGTGCCATAAATATTTTTGGGATTTTCAGTGCTCTAGGATGCGGGTTAATGCCCCTTTCAGGCTGCAAATGTTTTTGAGACATTCAGAGCTCTCACCCTGTTTTTGGGCCACCAACATTTTCTGGACTTCAGGGGGTCTAGGATGCCTGTAAACCCCTTTTTTGGGCCTCCAAAGTTTTCTGCATGTTTGCAGCCCTAAAATGCATTTTAAGGCATTTTTTGGGCTGCTAACATATTCTGAACTTTCAGAATGTAAGATGCATTTTTTGTGCCAAAACAATTTTTGGGAATTTCAGTGGTCTAGGATGCAGGTTCATGCCCCTTATAGGCTACAAATGTTTTTGGGACATTCAGAGCTCTCTGACAGTTTTTTGGGACACCAACATTTTCTGGACTTTAGGGGGTCTAGGATGCCTGTAAACCCCCTTTTTTGGGCCTCCAAAGTTGTCTACATTTTTGCAGCCCTAAGATTCATTTTAAGGCATTTTTGGGGCTGCTTACATATTCTGAACTTTCAGGGTGTAAGATGCATTTTTCGTGCCAAAACTATTTTTGGGAATTTCAGTGGTCTAGGATGCAGGTTAATGCCCCTTATAGGCTACAAATGTTTTTGGGACATTCGGAGCTCTCTGACAGTTTTTTGGGCCACCACCATTTTCTGGACTTTAGGGGTCTAGGATGCCTGTAAACCCCTTTTTTGGGCCTCCAAAGTTTTCAACATTTTTGCAGCCTAAAATGCATTTTAAGCCCTTTTTTGGGCTGCTAACATATTCTGAACTTTCAGCGGTGTAGGATGCATTTTTCGTGCAATGAATATTTTTGGGAATTTCAGTGGTCTAGGATGCGGTTTAATACCCATTTCAGGCTGTAAATATTTTTGGGACATTCAGAACTTTCTGACACAGTTTTTAGGCCACCAACATTTTCTGGACTTTAGGGGGTCTAGGATGCCTGTAAACCCCTTTTTTGGGCCTCTAAAATTTTCAACATTTTTGCAGCCTAAGATGCATTTTAAGGCCTTTTTTTGGGCTGCTAACATATTCTGAACTTTCAGCGGTGTAGGATGCATTTTTCGTGCCATAAATATTTTTGGGATTTTCAGTGCTCTAGGATGCGGGTTAATGCCCCTTTCAGGCTGCAAATGTTTTTGAGACATTCAGAGCTCTCACCCTGTTTTTGGGCCACCAACATTTTCTGGACTTCAGGGGGTCTAGGATGCCTGTAAACCCCTTTTTTGGGCCTCCAAAGTTGTCTGCATGTTTGCAGCCCTACAATGCATTTTAAGGAATTTTATTGGCTGCTAACATATTCTGAACTTTCAGGATGTAAGATGCATTTTATGTGCCAAAACAATTTTTGGGAATTTCAGTGGTCTAGGATGCAGGTTCATGCCCCTTATAGGCTACAAATGTTTTGGGGACATTCAGAGCTCTCTGACAGTTTTTTGGGACACCAACATTTTCTGGACTTTAGGGGGTCTAGGATGCCTGTAAACCCCCTTTTTTGGGCCTCCAAAGTTGTCTACATTTTTGCAGCCCTAAGATGCATTTTAAGGCATTTTTGGGGCTGCTTACATATTCTGAACTTTCAGGGTGTAAGATGCATTTTTCGTGCCAAAACTATTTTTGGGAATTTCAGTGGTCTAGGATGCAGGTTAATGTCCCTTATAGGCTACACATGTTTTTGGGACATTCGGAGCTCTCTGACAGTTTTTTGGGCCACCAACATTTTCTGGACTTTAGGGGTCTAGGATGCCTGTAAACCCCTTTTTTGGGCCTCCAAAGTTTTCAACATTTTTGCAGCCTAAAATGCATTTTAAGGCCTTTTTTGGGCTGCTAACAGATTCTGAACTTTCAGCGGTGTAGGATGCATTTTTCATGCAATGAATATTTTTGGGAATTTCAGTGGTCTAGGATGCGGTTTAATACCCATTTCAGGCTGCAAATATTTTTGGGACATTCAGAACTTTCTGACACAGTTTTTAGGCCACCAACATTTTCTGGACTTTAGGGGGTCTAGGATGCCTGTAAACCACTTTTTTGGGCCTCTAAAATTTTCAACATTTTTGCAGCCTAAGATGCATTTTAAGGCCTTTTTTTGGGCTGCTAACATATTCTGAACTTTCAGCGGTGTAGGATGCATTTTTCGTGCCATGAATATTTTTGGGAATTTCAGTGGTCTAGAATGCGGGTTAATGCCCATTTCAGGCTGCAAATGTTTTTGAGACATTCAGAGCTCTGTGACCCTGTTTTTAGGCCACCAACATTTTCTGGACTTCAGGGGGTCTAGGATGCCTGTAAACCCCTTTTTTGGGCCTCCAAAGTTTTCTACATTTTTGCAGCCATAAGATGCATTTTAAGGCATTTTTCTGGGCTTCTAACATATTCTGAACTTTCAGCGGTGCAGGATGCATTTTTCGTGCCATGAATATTTTTGGGAATTTCAGTGGTCTAGGATGCGGGTTAATGCCCATTTCAGGCTGCAAATGTTTTTGGGACATTCAGAGCTCTCTGACACCGTTTTTGGGCCACCAACATTTTCTGGACTTTAGGGGGTCTAGGATGCCTTTAAACCCCTTTTTTGGGCCTCCAAAGTTTTCTACATTTTCGCAGCCCTAAGATGCATGTTATGGCCTTTTTTGGGCTGCTAACATATTCTGAACTTTCAGCGGTGTAGGATGCGTTTTTCCTGCCATAAATATTTTTGGGAATTTCAGTGGTTAAGGATGCGGGTTAATGCCCATTTCAGGCTGCAAATGTTTTTGGGACATTCAGGGCTTTCTGACACAGTTTTTAGGCCACCAACATTTTCTGGACTTTAGGGGGTCTAGGATGCCTGTAAACCCCTTTTATGTGCCTCCAAAGTTTTCTACATTTTTGCAGCCATAAGATGCATTTTAAGGCATTTTTTGGGCTTCTAACATATTCTGAACTTTCAGGGTGTAAGATGCATTTTTCGTACCATAAATATTTTTGGGAATTTCAGTGGTCTAGGATACGTGTTAATGCCCCTTATGGGCTACAAATGTTTTGGGGCTATTCAGAGCTCTCTGACACCGTTTTTTGGCCACCAACATTTTCTGGACTTTAGGGGGTCTAGGATGCCTGTAAACCCCTTTTTTGGGCCTCCAAAGTTTTCAACATTTTTGCAGCCTAAGATGGATTTTAAGGCCTTTTTTGGGCTGCTATCATATTCTGAACTTTCAGGGGTGTTGGATGCATTTTTTCGTGCACAAAATATTTTTGGGGATTTCAGTAGTCTAGGATGAGGGTTAATGCCCATTTCAGGCTGCAAATGTTTTTGGGACATTCAGAGCTCTCTGACACAGTTTTTGGGCCACCAACTTTTTCTGGACTTTAGGGGTCTAGGATGACTGTAAACCCCTTTTTTAGGCCTCTAAAGTTTTCAACATTTTTGCAGCCTAAAATGCATATTAAGGCCTTTTTTGGGCTGCTAACATATTCTGAACTTTCAGTGGTGTAGGATGCATTTTTCGTGTCAAAAATATTTTTGGGAGTTTCAGTGCTCTAGGATGCGGGTTAATGCCCCTTTCAGGCTGCAAATGTTTTTGAGACATTCAGAGCTCTCACCCTGTTTTTGGGCCACCAACATTTTCTGGACTTCAGGGGGTCTAGGATGCCTGTAAACCCCTTTTTTGGGCCTCCAAAGTTTTCTGCATGTTTGCAGCCCTAAAATGCATTTTAAGGCATTTTTTGGGCTGCTAACATATTCTGAACTTTCAGAATGTAAGATGCATTTTTTGTGCCAAAACAATTTTTGGGAATTTCAGTGGTCTAGGATACGTGTTAATGCCCCTTATGGGCTACAAATGTTTTGGGGCTATTCAGAGCTCTCTGACACCGTTTTTTGGCCACCAACATTTTCTGGACTTTAGGGGGTCTAGGATGCCTGTAAACCCCTTTTTTGGGCCTCCAAAGTTTTCAACATTTTTGCAGCCTAAGATGGATTTTAAGGCCTTTTTTGGGCTGCTATCATATTCTGAACTTTCAGGGGTGTAGGATGCATTTTTTCGTGCACAAAATATTTTTGGGGATTTCAGTGGTCTAGGATGCGGGTTAATGCCCATTTCAGGCTGCAAATGCTTTTGGGACATTCAGAGCTTTCTGACACAGTTTCAAGGCCACCAACATTTTCTGGACTTTAGGGGGTCTACGATGACTGTAAACCCCTTTTTTGTGCCTCCAAAGTTTTCAACATTTTTGCAGCCTAAGATGCATTTTAAGGCCTTTTTTGGGCTGCTATCATATTCTGAACTTTCAGTGGTGCAGGATGCATGTTATTTCCATAAATATTTTTGGGAATTTCAGTGGTCTAGGATGCGGGTTACTGCCCATTTCAGGCTGCAAATGTTTTTGGGATATTCAGAGCTCTCTGACACCGTTTTTGGGCAACCAACATTTTCTGGACTTTAGGGGGTCTAGGATGACTGTAAACCCCTTTTTTGGGCCTCTAAAGTTTTCAACATTTTTGCAGCCTAAGATGCATATTAAGGCCTTTTTTGGGCTGCTAACATATTCTGAACTTTCAGTGGTGTAGGATGCGTTTTCCTGCCATGAATATTTTTGGGAATTTCAGTGGTCTATGATGCGGGTTAATGCCCATTTCAGGCTGCAAATGTTTTTGGGACATTCAGAGCTTTCTGAAACAGTTTTTAGGCCACCAACATTTTCTGGACTTTAGGGGGTCTAGGATGCATGTAAACCCCTTTTTTGGGCCTCCAAAGTTTTCAACATTTTTGCAGCCTAAGATGCATTTTAAGGCCTTTTTTGGGCTGCTATCATATTCTGAACTTTCAGCGGTGCAGGATGCATTTTTCGTGCACAAAATATTTTTGGGAATTTCAGTAGTCTAGGATGAGGGTTAATGCCCATTTCAGGCTGCAAATGTTTTTGGGACATTCAGAGCTCTCTGACACAGTTTTTGGGCCACCAACTTTTTCTGGACTTTAGGGGTCTAGGATGACTGTAAACCCCTTTTTTAGGCCTCTAAAGTTTTCAACATTTTTGCAGCCTAAAATGCATATTAAGGCCTTTTTTGGGCTGCTAACATATTCTGAACTTTCAGTGGTGTAGGATGCATTTTTCGTGCCATAAATATTTTTGGGAGTTTCAGTGCTCTAGGATGAGGGTTAATGCCCCTTTCAGGCTGCAAATGTTTTTGAGACATTCAGAGCTCTCACCCTGTTTTAGGGCCACCAACATTTTCTGGACTTCAGGGGGTCTAGGATGCCTGTAAACCCCTTTTTTGGGCCTCCAAAGTTTTCTGCATGTTTGCAGCCCTAAAATGCATTTTAAGGCATTTTTTGGGCTGCTAACATATTCTGAACTTTCAGAATGTAAGATGCATTTTTTGTGCCAAAACAATTTTTGGGAATTTCAGTGGTCTAGGATGCAGGTTCATGCCCCTTATAGGCTACAAATGTTTTTGGGACATTCAGAGCTCTCTGACAGTTTTTTGGGACACCAACATTTTCTGGAATTTAGGGGGTCTAGGATGCCTGTAAACCCCCTTTTTTGGGCCTCCAAAGTTGTCTACATTTTTGCAGCCCTAAGATGTAAGCAACATATTCTGAACTTTCAGGGTGTAAGATGCATTTTTCGTGCCAAAACTATTTTTGGGAATTTCAGTGGTCTAGGATGCAGGTTAATGCCCCTTATAGGCTACAAATGTTTTTGGGACATTCGGAGCTCTCTGACAGTTTTTTGGGCCATCACCATTTTCTGGACTTTAGGGGTCTAGGATGCCTGTAAACCCCTTTTTTGGGCCTCCAAAGTTTTCAACATTTTTGCAGCCTAAAATGCATTTTAAGGCCTTTTTTTGGCTGCTAACATATTCTGAACTTTCAGCGGTGTAGGATGCATTTTTCGTGCAATGAATATTTTTGGGAATTTCAGTGGTCTAGGATGCGGTTTAATACCCATTTCAGACTGTAAATATTTTTGGGACATTCAGAACTTTCTGACACAGTTTTTAGGCCACCAACATTTTCTGGACTTTAGGGGGTCTAGGATGCCTGTAAACCCCTTTTTTGGGCCTCTAAAATTTTCAACATTTTTGCAGCCTAAGATGCATTTTAAGGCCTTTTTTTGGGCTGCTAACATATTCTGAACTTTCAGCGGTGTAGGATGCATTTTTCGTGCCATAAATATTTTTGGGATTTTCAGTGCTCTAGGATGCGGGTTAATGCCCCTTTCAGGCTGCAAATGTTTTTGAGACATTCAGAGCTCTCACCCTGTTTTTGGGCCACCAACATTTTCTGGACTTCAGGGGGTCTAGGATGCCTGTAAACCCCTTTTTTGGGCCTCCAAAGTTGTCTGCATGTTTGCAGCCCTACAATGCATTTTAAGGAATTTTATTGGCTGCTAACATATTCTGAACTTTCAGGATGTAAGATGCATTTTTTGTGCCAAAACAATTTTTGGGAATTTCAGTGGTCTAGGATGCAGGTTCATGCCCCTTATAGGCTACAAATGTTTTTGGGACATTCAGAGCTCTCTGACAGTTTTTTGGGACACCAACATTTTCTGGACTTTAGGGGGTCTAGGATGCCTGTAAACCCCCTTTTTTGGGCCTCCAAAGTTGTCTACATTTTTGCAGCCCTAAGATGCATTTTAAGGCCTTTTTTGGGCTGCTAACAGATTCTGAACTTTCAGCGGTGTAGGATGCATTTTTCATGCAATTAATATTTTTGGGAATTTCAGTGGTCTAGGATGCGGTTTAATACCCATTTCAGGCTGCAAATATTTTTGGGACATTCAGAACTCTCTGACACCGTTTTTGGGCCACGAACATTTTCTGGACTTTAGGGGGTCTAGGATGCCTGTAAACCCCTTTTTTGGGCCTCCAAAGTTTTCTACATTTTTGCAGCCCTAAGATGCATGTTATGGCCTTTTTTGGGCTGCTAACATATTCTGAACTTTCAGCGGTGTAGGATGCGTTTTTCCTGCCATAAATATTTTTGGGAATTTCAGTGGTCTAGGATGCAGGTCAATGCCCATTTCAGGCTGCAAATGTTTTTGGGACATTCCGAGCTTTCTGACACAGTTTCTAGGCCACCAACATTTTCTGGACTTTAGGGGGTCTAGGATGACTGTAAACCCCTTTTTAGGGCCTCCAAAGTTTTCAACATTTTTGCAGCCTAAGATGCATGTTATGGCCTTTTTTGGGCTGCTAACATATTCTGAACTTTCAGCGGTGTGGGATGCATTTTTCGTGCCATGAATATTTTTGGGAATTTCAGTGGTCTAGGACGCGGTTTAATACCCATTTCAGGCTGCAAATATTTTTGGGACATTCCGAGCTTTCTGACACAGTTTTTAGGCCACCAACATTTTCTGGACTTTAGGGGGTCTAGGATGCCTGTAAACCACTTTTTTAGACCTCCAAAGTTTTCAATATTTTTGCAGCCTAAGATGCATTTTAAGGCCTTTTTTGGGATGCTATCATATTCTGAACTTTCAGGGGTGTAGGATGCATTTTTCGTGCACAAAATATTTTTGGGAATTTCAGTGGTCTAGGATGCGGGTTAATGCCCATTTCAGGCTGCAAATGTTTTTGGGATATTCAGAGCTCTCTGACACAGTTTTTAGGCCACCAACATTTTCTGAACTTTAGGGGGTCTAGGATGCCTGTAAACCCCTTTTTTGGGCCTCCAAAGTTTTCAACATTTTTGCAGCCATAAGATGAATTTTAAGGCATTTTTCTGGGCTTCTAACATATTCTGAACTTTCAGCGGTGCAGGATGCATTTTTCGTGCCATAAATATTTTTGGGAATTTCAGTGGTCTAGGATGCGGGTTAATGCCCATTTCAGGCTGTAAATGTTTTTGGGACATTCAGAGCTCTCTGACACAGTTTTTGGGCCACCAACATTTTCCGGACTTTAGGGGGCTAGGATGACTGTAAACCCCTTTTTTGGGCCTCCAAAGTTTTAAACATTTTTGCAGCCTAAGATGATTTTTAGGCCTTTTTTGGGCTGCTATCATATTCTGAACTTTCAGTGGTGCAGGATGCATGTTATTTCCATAAATACTTTTGGGAATTTCAGTGGTCTACGATGCGGGTTAATGCCCATTTCAGGCTGCAAATGTTTTTGGGATATTCAGAGCTCTCTGACACAGTTTTTAGGCCACCAACATTTTCTGAACTTTAGGGGGTCTAGGATGCCTGTAAACCATTTTTTTGGGCCTCCAAAGTTTTCAACATTTTTGCAGCCATAAGATGCATTTTAAGGCATTTTTCTGGGCTTCTAACATATTCTGAACTTTCAGCGGTGCAGGATGCATTTTTCGTGCCATAAATATTTTTGGGAATTTCAGTGGTCTAGGATGCGGGTTAATGCCCATTTCAGGCTGTAAATGTTTTTGGGACATTCAGAGCTCTCTGACACAGTTTTTGGGCCACCAACATTTTCCGGACTTTAGGGGGTCTAGGATGACTGTAAACCCCTTTTTTGGGCCTCCAAAGTTTTCAACATTTTTGCAGCCTAAGATGATTTTTAGGCCTTTTTTGGGCTGCTATCATAGTCTGAACTTTCAGTGGTGCAGGATGCATGTTATTTCCATAAATACTTTTGGGAATTTCAGTGGTCTACGATGCGGGTTAATGCCCATTTCAGGCTGCAAATGTTTTTGGGACATTCAGAGCTCTCTGACACAGTTTTTGGGCCACCAACATTTTCTGGACTTTAGGGGGTCTAGGATGACTGTAAACCCCTTTTTTGGGCCTCTAAAGTTTTCAACATTTTTGCAGCCTAAGATGCATATTAATGCCTTTTTTGGTCTGCTAACATATTCTGAACTTTCAGTGGTGTAGGATGCATTTTTCGTGCCATAAATATTTTTGGGAATTTCAGTGGTCTAGGATGCGGGTTAATGCCCATTTCAGGCTGCAAATGTTTTTGGGATATTCAGAGCTCTCTGACACAGTATTTGGGCCACCAACATTTTCCGGACTTTAGGGGGTCTAGGATGCCTGTAAACCCCTTCTTTTTTGGGCCTCCAAAGTTTTCAACATTTTTGCAGCCATAAGATGCATTTTAAGGCATTTTTCTGGGCTTCTAACATATTCTGAACTTTCAGCGGTGCAGGATGCATTTTTCGTGCCATAAATATTTTTGGGAATTTCAGTGGTCTAGGATGCGGGTTAATGCCCATTTCAGGCTGTAAATGTTTTTGGGACATTCAGAGCTCTCTGACACAGTTTTTGGGCCACCAACATTTTCCGGACTTTAGGGGGTCTAGGATGACTGTAAACCCCTTTTTTGGGCCTCCAAAGTTTTCAACATTTTTGCAGCCTAAGATGATTTTTAGGCCTTTTTTGGGCTGCTATCATAGTCTGAACTTTCAGTGGTGCAGGATGCATGTTATTTCCATAAATACTTTTGGGAATTTCAGTGGTCTACGATGCGGGTTAATGCCCATTTCAGGCTGCAAATGTTTTTGGTACATTCCGAGCTTTCTGACACAGTTTCTAAGCGGCCACCAACATTTTCTGGACTTTAGGGGGTCTAGGATGACTGTAAACCCCTTTTTTGGGCCTCCAAAGTTTTCAACATTTTTGCAGCCTAAGATGATTTTTAGGCCTTTTTTGGGCTGCTATCATATTCTGAACTTTCAGTGGTGCAGGATGCATGTTATTTCCATAAATACTTTTGGGAATTTCAGTGGTCTAGGATGCGGGTTAATGCCCTTTTCAGGCTGCAAATGTTTTTGGGACATTCTGAGATTTCTGACACAGTTTTTAGGCCACCAACATTTTCTGGACTTTAGGGGGTCTAGGATGCCTGTAAACCCCTTTTTTGGGCCTCCAAAGTTTTCTACATTTTTGCAGCCATAAGATGCATTTTAAGGCATTTTTCTGGGCTTCTAACATATTCTGAACTTTCAGCGGTGCAGGATGCATTTTTCGTGCCATAAATATTTTTGGGAATTTCAGTGGTCTAGGATGCGGGTTAATGCCCATTTCAGGCTGCAAATGTTTTTGGGACATTCATAGCTCTCTGACACAGTTTTTGGGCCACCAACATTTTCCGGACTTTAGGGGGTCTAGGATGACTGTAAACCCCTTTTTTGGGCCTCTAAAGTTTTCAACATTTTTGCAGCCTAAGATGCATATTAATGCCTTTTTTGGTCTGCTAACATATTCTGAACTTTCAGTGGTGTAGGATGCATTTTTCGTGCCATAAATATTTTTGGGAATTTCAGTGGTCTAGGATGCGGGTTAATGCCCATTTCAGGCTGCGAATGTTTTTGGGATATTCAGAGCTCTCTGACACCATTTTTGGGCCACCAACATTTTCTGGACTTTAGGGGGTCTAGGATGACTGTAAACCCCTTTTTTGGGCCTCCAACGTTTTCTACATTTTCGCAGCCCTAAGATGCATGTTATGGCCTTTTTTGGGCTGCTAACATATTCTGAACTTTCAGGGGTGTAGGATGCATTTTTTCGTGCACAAAATATTTTTGGGGATTTCAGTGGTCTAGGATGCAGGTTAATGCCCATTTCAGGCTGCAAATGTTTTTGGGACATTCAGAGCTCTCTGACACAGTTTCAAGGCCACCAACATTTTCTAGACTTTAGGGGGTCTACGATGACTGTAAACCCCTTTTTTGTGCCTCCAAATTTTTCAACATTTTTGCAGCCTAAGATGCATTTTAAGGCCTTTTTTGGGCTGCTATCATATTCTGAACTTTCAGTGGTGCAGGATGCATGTTATTTCCATAAATATTTTTGGGAATTTCAGTGGTCTAGGATGCGGGTTACTGCCCATTTCAGGCTGCAAATGTTTTTGGGATATTCAGAGCTCTCTGACACCGTTTTTGGGCAACCAACATTTTCTGGACTTTAGGGGGTCTAGGATGACTGTAAACCCCTTTTTTGGGCCTCCAAAGTTTTCTACATTTTCGCAGCCCTAAGATGCATGTTATGGCCTTTTTTGGGCTGCTAACATATTCTGAACTTTCAGCGGTGTAGGATGCATTTTTCGTGCCATGAATATTTTTGGGAATTTCAGTGGTCTAGAATGCGGGTTAATGCCCATTTCAGGCTGCAAATGTTTTTGGGATATTCAGAGTTCTCTGACACCATTTTTGGGCAACTAACATTTTCTGGCCTTTAGGGGGTCTAGGATGCCTGTAAACCCCTTTTTTGGGCCTCCAAAGTTTTCAACATTTTTGCAGCCTAAGATGCATTTTAAGGCCTTTTTTGGGCTGCTATCATATTCTGAACTTTCAGTGGTGCAGGATGCATGTTATTTCCATAAATATTTTTGGGAATTTCAGTGGCTAAGATGTGGGTTAATGCCCATTTCAGGCTGCAAATGTTTTTGGGATATTCAGAGCTCTCTGACACCGTTTTTGGGCCACCAACATTTTCTGGACTTTAGGGGGTCTTGGATGCCTTTAAACCCCTTTTTTTGGGCCTCCAAAGTTTTCTACATTTTTGCAGCCCTAAGATGCATGTTATGGCCTTTTTTGGGCTGCTAACATATTCTGAACTTTCAGCGGTGTAGGATGCGTTTTTCCTGCCATAAATATTTTTGGGAATTTCAGTGGTTAAGGATGCGGGTTAATGCCCATTTCAGGCTGCAAATTTTTTTGGGACATTCAGGGCTTTCTGACACAGTTTTTAGGCCACCAACATTTTCTGGACTTTAGGGGGTTAGGATGCCTGTAAACCCCTTTTATGGGCCTCCAAAGTTTTCTACATTTTTGCAGCCATAAGATGCATTTTAAGGCATTTTTTGGGCTTCTAACATATTCTGAACTTTCAGGGTGTAAGATGCATTTTTCGTACCATAAATATTTTTGGGAATTTCAGTGGTCTAGGATATGTGTTAATGCCCCTTATGGGCTACACATGTTTTGGGGCTATTCAGAGCTCTCTGACACCGTTTTTTGGCCACCAACATTTTCTGGACTTTAGGGGGTCTAAGATGCCGGTAAACCCCTTTTTTGGGCCTCCAAAGTTTTCAACATTTTTGCAGCCTAAGATGGATTTTAAGGCCTTTTTTGGGCTGCTATCATATTCTGAACTTTCAGGGGTATAGGATGCATTTTTTCGTGCACAAAATATTTTTGGGGATTTCAGTGGTCTAGGATGCAGGTTAATGCCCATTCCAGGCTGCAACTGCTTTTGGGACATTCAGAGCTTTCTGACACAGTTTCAAGGCCACCAACATTTTCTGGACTTTAGGGGGTCTACGATGACTGTAAACCCCTTTTTTGTGCCTCCAAAGTTTTCAACATTTTTGCAGCCTAAGATGCATTTTAAGGCCTTTTTTGGGCTGCTATCATATTCTGAACTTTCAGTGGTGCAGGATGCATGTTATTTCCATAAATATTTTTGGGAATTTCAGTGGTCTAGGATGCGGGTTACTGCCCATTTCAGGCTGCAAATGTTTTTGGGATATTCAGAGCTCTCTGACACCGTTTTTGGGCAACCAACATTTTCTGGACTTTAGGGGGTCTAGGATGACTGTAAACCCCTTTTTTGGGCCTCTAAAGTTTTCAACATTTTTGCAGCCTAAGATGCATATTAAGGCCTTTTTTGGGCTGCTAACATATTCTGAACTTTCAGTGGTGTAGGATGCGTTTTCCTGCCATGAATATTTTTGGGAATTTCAGTGGTCTAGGATGCGGGTTAATGCCCATTTCAGGCTGCAAATGTTTTTGGGACATTCAGAGCTTTCTGACACAGTTTTTAGGCCACCAACATTTTCTGGACTTTAGGGGGTCTAGGATGCATGTAAACCCCTTTTTTGGGCCTCCAAAGTTTTCTACATTTTTGCAGCCATAAGATGCATTTTAAGGCATTTTTTGGGCGTCTAACATATTCTGAACTTTCAGAGTGTAAGATGCATTTTTCGTGCCATACATATTTTTGGGAATTTCAATGGTCTAGGATGCGTGTTAATGCCCCTTATAGGCTACAAATGTTTTGGGGATATTCAGAGCTCTCTGACACCGTTTTTTGGCCACCAACATTTTCTGGACTTTAGGGGGTCTACAATGCCTGTAAACCCCTGTTTTGGACCTCCAAAGTTTTCAATATTTTTGCAGCCTAAGATGCATTTTAAGGCCTTTTTTGGGCTGCTAACATATTCTGAACTTTCAGCGGTGTAGGATGCATTTTTCGTGCAATGAATATTTTTGGGAATTTCAGTGGTCTAGGATGCGGTTTAATGCCCATTTCAGGCTGCAAATATTTTTGGGACATTCAGAGCTTTCTGACACAGTTTTTAGGCCACCAACATTTTCTGGACTTTAGGGGGTCTAGGATGCATGTAAACCCCTTTTTTGGGCCTCCAAAGTTTTCAACATTTTTGCAGCCTAAGATGCATTTTAAGGCCTTTTTTGGGCTGCTATCATATTCTGAACTTTCAGCGGTGCAGGATGCATTTTTCGTGCACAAAATATTTTTGGGAATTTCAGTGGTCTAGGATGAGGGTTAATGCCCATTTCAGGCTGCAAATGTTTTTGGGACATTCAGAGCTCTCTGACACAGTTTTTGGGCCACCAACTTTTTCTGGACTTTAGGGGTCTAGGATGACTGTAAACCCCTTTTTTGGGCCTCTAAGGTTTTCAACATTTTTGCAGCCTAAAATGCATATTGAGGCCTTTTTTGGGCTGCTAACATATTCTGAACTTTCAGTGGTGTAGGATGCATTTTTCGTGCCATAAATATTTTTTGGGATTTTCAGTGCTCTAGGATGCGGGTTAATGCCCCTTTCCGGCTGCAAATGTTTTTGAGACATTCAGAGCTCTCATCCTGTTTTTGGGCCACCAACATTTTCTGGACTTTAGGGGGTCTAGGATGCCTGTAAACCCCTTTTTTGGGCCTCCAAAGTTGTCTGCATGTTTGCAGCCCTAAAATGCATTTTAAGGCATTTTTTGGGCTGCTAACATATTCTGAACTTTCAGGATGTAAGATGCATTTTTTGTGCCAAAACAATTTTTGGGAATTTCATTGGTCTAGGATGCAGGTTCATGCCCCTTATAGGCTACAAATGTTTTTGGGACATTCAGAGCTCTCTGACAGTTTTTTGGGACACCAACATTTTCTGGACTTTAGGGGGTCTAGGATGCCTGTAAACCCCCTTTTTTGGGCCTCCAAAGTTGTCTACATTTTTGCAGCCCTAAGATGCATTTTAAGGCATTTTTGGGGCTGCTTACATATTCTGAACTTTCAGCGGTGTAGGATGCATTTTTCGTGCAATGAATATTTTTGGGAATTTCAGTGGTCTAGGATGCGGTTTAATACCCATTTCAGGCTGCAAATATTTTTGGGACATTCAGAACTTTCTGACACAGTTTTTAGACCACCAACATTTTCTGGACTTTAGGGGGTCTAGGATGCCTGTAAACCCCTTTTTTGGACCTCCAAAGTTTTCAATATTTTTGCAGCCTAAGATGCATTTTAAGGCCTTTTTTGGGCTGCTAATATATTCTGAACTTTCAGCGGTGTAGGTTGCATTTTTCGTGCAATGAATATTTTTGGGAATTTCAGTGGTCTAGGATGCGGTTTAATGCCCATTTCAGGCTGCAAATATTTTTGGGACATTCAGAACTTTCTGACACAGTATTTAGGCCACCAACATTTTCTGGAGTTTAGTGGGTCTAGGATGCCTGTAAACCCTTTTTTGGACCTCCAAATTTGTCAATATTTTTGCAGCCTAAGATGCATTTTAAGGCCTTTTTTGGGCTGCTAACATATTCTGAACTTTCAGCGGTGTAGGATGCGTTTTTCCTGACATAAATATTTTTGGGAATTTCAGTGGTTAAGGATGCGGGTTAATGCCCATTTCAGGCTGCAAATGTTTTTGGGACATTCAGGGCTTTCTGACACAGTTTTTAGGCCACCAACATTTTCTGGACTTTAGGGGGTCTAGGATGCCTGTAAACCCCTTTTATGGGCCTCCAAAGTTTTCTACATTTTTGCAGCCATAAAATGCATTTTAAGGCATTTTTTGGGCTTCTAACATATTCTGAACTTTCAGGGTGTAAGATGCATTTTTCGTACCATAAATATTTTTGGGAATTTCAGTGGTCTAGGATACGTGTTAATGCCCCTTATGGGCTACAAATGTTTTGGGGCTATTCAGAGCTCTCTGACACCGTTTTTTGGCCACCAACATTTTCTGGACTTTAGGGGGTCTAGGATGCCTGTAAACCCCTTTTTTGGGCCTCCAAATCTGTCAATATTTTTGCAGCCTAAGATGCATTTTAAGGCCTTTTTTGGGCTGCTAACATATTCTGAACTTTCAGCGGTGTAGGATGCATTTTTCGTGCCATAAATATTTTTGGGAATTTCAGTGGTCTAGGATGCGGGTTAATGCCCATTTCAGGCTGCAAATATGTTTGGGACATTCCGAGCTTTCTGACACAGTTTTTAGGCCACCAACATTTTCTGGACTTTAGGGGGTCTAGGATGCCTGTAAACCCCTTTTTTGGGCCTCCAAAGTTTTCTACATTTTTGCAGCCATAAGATGCATTTTAAGGCATTTTTCTGGGCTTCTAACATATTCTGAACTTTCAGCGGTGCAGGATGCATTTTTCGTGCCATGAATATTTTTGGGAATTTCAGTGGTCTAGGATGCGGGTTAATGCCCATTTCAGGCTGCAAATGTTTTTGGGACATTCAGAGCTCTCTGACACAGTTTTTGGGCCACCAACATTTTCCGGACTTTAGGGGGTCTAGGATGACTGTAAACCCCTTTTTTGGGCCTCTAAAGTTTTCAACATTTTTGCAGCCTAAGATGCATATTAATGCCTTTTTTGGGCTGCTAACATATTCTGAACTTTCGGTGGTGTAGGATGCATTTTTCGTGCCATAAATATTTTTGGGAATTTCAGTGGTCTAGGATGCGGGTTAATGCCCATTTCAGGCTGCAAATGTTTTTGGGATATTCAGAGCTCTCTGACACCATTTTTGGGCCACCAACATTTTCTGGACTTTAGGGGGTCTAGGATGCCTGTAAACCCCTTTTTTGGGCCTCCAAAGTTTTCTACATTTTTGCAGCCCTAAGATGCATGTTATGGCTTTTTTGGGCTGCTAACATATTCTGAACTTTCAGCGGTGTAGGATGCATTTTTCTTGCCATGAATATTTTTGGGAATTTCAGTGGTCTAGGATGCGGTTTAATGCCCATTTCAGGCTGCAAATATTTTTGGGACATTCAGAGCTTTCTGAAACAGTTTTTAGGCCACCAACATTTTCTGGACTTTAGGGGGTCTGGTATGCCTGTAAACCCCTTTTTTGGGCCTCCAAAGTTTTCAACATTTTTGCAGCCTAAGATGCATTTTGAGGCCTTTTTTGGGCTACTATCATATTCTGAAATTTCAGGGGTGTAGGATGCATTTTTCGTGCCATAAATATTTTTGGGAATTTCAGTGGTCTAGAATGCGGGTTAATGCCCATTTCAGGCTGCAAATGTTTTTGGGATATTCAGAGCTCTCTGACACCGTTTTTGGGCAACTAACATTTTCTGGACTTTAGGGGGTCTAGGATGCCTGTAAACCCCTTTTTTGGGCCTCCAAAGTTTTCAACATTTTTGCAGCCTAAGATGCATTTTAAGGCATTTTTTGGGCTGCTATCATATTCCGAACTTTCAATGGTGCAGGATGCATGTTATTTCCATAAATATTTTTGGGAATTTCAGTGGCTAAGATGCGGGTTAATGCCCATTTCAGGCTGCAAATGTTTTTGGGATATTCAGAGCTCTCTGACGCCGTTTTTGGGCCACCAACATTTTCTGGACTTTAGGGGGTCTAGGATGCCTTTAAACCCCTTTTTTTGGGCCTCCAAAGTTTTCTACATTTTTGCAGCCCTAAGATGCATGTTATGGCCTTTTTTGGGCTGCTAACATATTCTGAATGAACTTTCAGCGGTGTAGGATGCGTTTTTCCTGACATAAATATTTTTGGGAATTTCAGTGGTTAAGGATGCGGGTTAATGCCCATTTCAGGGTGCAAATGTTTTTGGGACATTCAGGGCTTTCTGACACAGTTTTTAGGCCACCAACATTTTCTGGACTTTAGGGGGTCTAGGATGCCTGTAAACCCCTTTTATGGGCCTCCAAAGTTTTCTACATTTTTGCAGCCATAAGATGCATTTTAAGGCATTTTTTGGGCTTCTAACATATTCTGAACTTTCAGGGTGTAAGATGCATTTTTCGTACCATAAATATTTTTGGGAATTTCAGTGGTCTAGGATACGTGTTAATGCCCCTTATGGGCTACAAATGTTTTGGGGCTATTCAGAGTTCTCTGACACCGTTTTTTGGCCACCAACATTTTCTGGACTTTAGGGGGTCTAGGATGACTGTAAACCCCTTTTTTGGGCCTCTAAAGTTTTCAACATTTTTGCAGCCTAAGATGCATATTAAGGCCTTTTTTGGGCTGCTAACACATTCTGAACTTTCAGTGGTGTAGGATGCATGTTATTTCCATAAATATTTTTGGAATTTCAGTGGTCTAGGATGCGGGTTACTGCCCATTTCAGGCTGCAAATGTTTTTGGGATATTCAGAGCTCTCTGACACCGTTTTTGGGCAACCAACATTTTCTGGACTTTAGGGGGTCTAGGATGACTGTAAACCCCTTTTTTGGGCCTCTAAAGTTTTCAACATTTTTGCAGCCTAAGATGCATATTAAGGCCTTTTTTGGGCTGCTAACACATTCTGAACTTTCAGTGGTGTAGGATGTGTTTTCCTGCCATGAATATTTTTGGGAATTTCAGTGGTCTAGGATGCGGGTTAATGCCCATTTCAGGCTGCAAATGTTTTTGGGACATTCAGAGCTTTCTGACACAGTTTTTAGGCCACCAACATTTTCTGGACTTTAGGGGGTCTAGGATGCATGTAAACCCCTTTTTTGGGCCTCCAAAGTTTTCTACATTTTTGCAGCCATAAGATGCATTTTAAGGCATTTTTTGGGCTTCTAACATATTCTGAACTTTCAGAGTGTAAGATGCATTTTTCGTGCCATACATATTTTTGGGAATTTCAATGGTCTAGGATGCGTGTTAATGCCCCTTATAGGCTACAAATGTTTTGGGGATATTCAGAGCTCTCTGACACCGTTTTTTGGCCACCAACATTTTCTGGACTTTAGGGGGTCTACGATGCCTGTAAACCCCTTTTTTGGTCCTCCAAAGTTTTCAATATGTTTGCAGCCTAAGATGCATTTTAAGGCCTTTTTTGGGCTGCTAACATATTCTGAACTTTCAGCGGTGTAGGATGCATTTTTCGTGCAATGAATATTTTTGGGAATTTCAGTGGTCTAGGATGCGGTTTAATGCCCATTTCAGGCTGCAAATATTTTTGGGACATTCAGAGCTTTCTGACACAGTTTTTAGGCCACCAACATTTTCTGGACTTTAGGGGGTCTAGGATGCATGTAACCCCCTTTTTTGGGCCTCCAAAGTTTTCAACATTTTTGCAGCCTAAGATGCATTTTGAGGCCTTTTTTGGGCTACTATCATATTCTGAAATTTCAGGGGTGTAGGATGCATTTTTCGTGCCATAAATATTTTTGGGAATTTCAGTGGTCTAGAATGCGGGTTAATGCCCATTTCAGGCTGCAAATGTTTTTGGGATATTCAGAGCTCTCTGACACCGTTTTTGGGCAACTAACATTTTCTGGACTTTAGGGGGTCTAGGATGCCTGTAAACCCCTTTTTTGGGCCTCCAAAGTTTTCAACATTTTTGCAGCCTAAGATGCATTTTAAGGCATTTTTTGGGCTGCTATCATATTCTGAACTTTCAATGGTGCAGGATGCATGTTATTTCCATAAATATTTTTGGGAATTTCAGTGGCTAAGATGCGGGTTAATGCCCATTTCAGGCTGCAAATGTTTTTGGGATATTCAGAGCTCTCTGACGCCGTTTTTGGGCCACCAACATTTTCTGGACTTTAGGGGGTCTAGGATGCCTTTAAACCCCTTTTTTTGGGCCTCCAAAGTTTTCTACATTTTTGCAGCCCTAAGATGCATGTTATGGCCTTTTTTGGGCTGCTAACATATTCTGAATGAACTTTCAGCGGTGTAGGATGCGTTTTTCCTGACATAAATATTTTTGGGAATTTCAGTGGTTAAGGATGCGGGTTAATGCCCATTTCAGGCTGCAAATGTTTTTGGGACATTCAGGGCTTTCTGACACAGTTTTTAGGCCACCAACATTTTCTGGACTTTAGGGGGTCTAGGATGCCTGTAAACCCCTTTTATGGGCCTCCAAAGTTTTCTACATTTTTGCAGCCATAAGATGCATTTTAAGGCATTTTTTGGGCTTCTAACATATTCTGAACTTTCAGGGTGTAAGATGCATTTTTCGTACCATAAATATTTTTGGGAATTTCAGTGGTCTAGGATACGTGTTAATGCCCCTTATGGGCTACAAATGTTTTGGGGCTATTCAGAGTTCTCTGACACCGTTTTTTGGCCACCAACATTTTCTGGACTTTAGGGGGTCTAGGATGCCTGTAAACCCCTTTTTTGGGCCTCCAAAGTTTTCAACATTTTTGCAGCCTAAGATGGATTTTAAGGCCTTTTTTGGGCCGCTATCATATTCTGAACTTTCAGGGGTGTAGGATGCATTTTTTCGTGCACAAAATATTTTTAGGGATTTCAGTGGTCTAGGATGCGGGTTAATGCCCATTTCAGGCTGCAAATGCTTTTGGGACATTCATAGCTTTCTGACACAGTTTCAAGGCCACCAACATTTTCTGGACTTTAGGGGGTCTACAATGACTGTAAACCCCTTTTTTGTGCCTCCAAAGTTTTCAACATTTTTGCAGCCTAAGATGCATTTTAAGGCCTTTTTTGGGCTGCTATAATATTCAGAACTTTCAGTGGTGCAGGATGCATGTTATTTCCATAAATATTTTTGGAATTTCAGTGGTCTAGGATGCGGGTTACTGCCCATTTCAGGCTGCAAATGTTTTTGGGATATTCAGAGCTCTCTGACACCGTTTTTGGGCAACCAACATTTTCTGGACTTTAGGGGGTCTAGGATGACTGTAAACCCCTTTTTTGGGCCTCTAAAGTTTTCAACATTTTTGCAGCCTAAGATGCATATTAAGGCCTTTTTTGGGCTGCTAACACATTCTGAACTTTCAGTGGTGTAGGATGTGTTTTCCTGCCATGAATATTTTTGGGAATTTCAGTGGTCTAGGATGCGGTTTAATGCCCATTTCAGGCTGCAAATATTTTTGGGACATTCAGAGCTTTCTGACACAGTTTTTAGGCCACCAACATTTTCTGGACTTTAGGGGGTCTAGGATGCATGTAAACCCCTTTTTTGGGCCTCCAAAGTTTTCTACATTTTTGCAGCCATAAGATGCATTTTAAGGCATTTTTTGGGCTTCTAACATATTCTGAACTTTCAGAGTGTAAGATGCATTTTTCGTGCCATACATATTTTTGGGAATTTCAATGGTCTAGGATGCGTGTTAATGCCCCTTATAGGCTACAAATGTTTTGGGGATATTGAGAGCTCTCTGACACCGTTTTTTGGCCACCAACATTTTCTGGACTTTAGGGGGTCTACGATGCCTGTAAACCCCTTTTTTGGTCCTCCAAAGTTTTCAATATGTTTGCAGCCTAAGATGCATTTTAAGGCCTTTTTTGGGCTGCTAACATATTCTGAACTTTCAGCGGTGTAGGATGCATTTTTCGTGCAATGAATATTTTTGGGAATTTCAGTGGTCTAGGATGCGGTTTAATGCCCATTTCAGGCTGCAAATATTTTTGGGACATTCAGAGCTTTCTGACACAGTTTTTAGGCCACCAACATTTTCTGGACTTTAGGGGGTCTAGGATGCATGTAAACCCCTTTTTTGGGCCTCCAAAGTTTTCAACATTTTTGCAGCCTAAGATGCATTTTAAGGCCTTTTTTGGGCTGCTATCATATTCTGAACTTTCAGCGGTGCAGGATGCATTTTTCGTGCACAAAATATTTTTGGGAATTTCAGTGGTCTAGGATGAGGGTTAATGCCCATTTCAGGCTGCACATGTTTTTGGGACATTCAGAGCTCTCTGACACAGTTTTTGGGCCACCAAGATTTTCTGGACTTTAGGGGGTCTAGGATGCCTGTAAACCCCTTTTTTGGTCCTCCAAAGTTTTCTGCATGTTTGCAGCCCTAAAATGCATTTTAAGGCATTTTTTGGGCTGCTAACATATTCTGAACTTTCAGGATGTAAGATGAATTTTTTGTGCCAAAACAATTTTTGGGAATTTCAGTGGTCTAGGATGCAGGTTAATGCCCCTTATAGGCTACAAATGTTTTTGGGACATTCAGAGCTCTCTGACAGTTTTTTGGGACACCAACATTTTCTAGACTTTAGGGGGTCTAGGATGCCTGTAAACCCCTTTTTTGGGCCTCCAAAGTTTTCAACATTTTTGCAGCCTAAGATGCATTTTAAGGCCTTTTTTGGGCTGCTAACATATTCTGAACTTTCAGGGTGTAAGATGCATTTTTTTTCGTGCCAAAACTATTTTTGGGAATTTCAGTGGTGTAGCATGCAGGTTAATGCCCCTTATAGGCTACAAATGTTTTTGGGACATTCAGAGCTCTCTGACAGTTTTTTGGGCCACCAACATTTTCTGGACTTTAGGGGGTCTAGGATGCCTGTAAACCCCTTTTTTGGACCTCCAAAGTTTTCAATATTTTTGCAGCCTAAGATGCATTTCAAGGCCTTTTTTGGGCTGCTAACATATTCTGAACTTTCAGCGGTGTAGGATGCATTTTTCGTGCAATGAATATTTTTGGGAATTTCAGTGGTCTAGGATGCGGTTTAATGCCCATTTCAGGCTGCAAATATTTTTGGGACATTCAGAACTTTCTGACACAGTTTTTAGGCCACCAACATTTTCTGGACTTTAGGGGGTCTAGGATGCCTGTAAACCCCTTTTTTGGGCCTCTAAAGTTTTCAACATGTTTGCAGCCTAAGATGCATATTAAGGCCTTTTTTGGGCTGCTATCATATTCTGAACTTTCAGTGGTGCAGGATGCATGTTATTTCCATAAATATTTTTGGGAATTTCAGTGGTCTAGGATGCGGGTTAATGCCCATTTCAGGCTGCAAATGTTTTTGGGATATTCAGAGCTCTCTGACACCGTTTTTGGGCCACCAACATTTTCTGGACTTTAGGGGGTCTAGGATGCCTGTAAACCCCTTTTTTGGGCCTCCAAAGTTTTCTACATTTTTGCAGCCCTAAGGTGCATGTTATGGCCTTTTTTGGGCTGCTAACATATTCTGAACTTTCAGTGGTGTAGGATGCATTTTTCGTGCCATAAATATTTTTGGGAATTTCAGTGGTCTAGGATACGTGTTAATGCCCCTTATGGGCTACAAATGTTTTGGGGCTATTCAGAGTTCTCTGACACCGTTTTTTGGCCACCAACATTTTCTGGACTTTAGGGGGTCTAGGATGCCTGTAAACCCCTTTTTTTGGGCCTCCAAAGTTTTCTACATTTTTGCAGCCCTAAGATGCATGTTATGGCCTTTTTTGGGCTGCTAACATATTCTGAACTTTCAGCGGTGTAGGATGCGTTTTTCCTGACATAAATATTTTTGGGAATTTCAGTGGTTAAGGATGCGGGTTAATGCCCATTTCAGGCTGCAAATGTTTTTGGGACATTCAGGGCTTTCTGACACAGTTTTTAGGCCACCAACATTTTCTGGACTTTAGGGGGTCTAGGATGCCTGTAAACCCCTTTTATGGGCCTCCAAAGTTTTCTACATTTTTGCAGCCATAAAATGCATTTTAAGGCATTTTTTGGGCTTCTAACATATTCTGAACTTTCAGGGTGTAAGATGCATTTTTCGTACCATAAATATTTTTGGGAATTTCAGTGGTCTAGGATACGTGTTAATGCCCCTTATGGGCTACAAATGTTTTGGGGCTATTCAGAGCTCTCTGACACCGTTTTTTGGCCACCAACATTTTCTGGACTTTAGGGGGTCTAGGATGCCTGTAAACCCCTTTTTTGGGCCTCCAAATTTGTCAATATTTTTGCAGCCTAAGATGCATTTTAAGGCCTTTTTTGGGCTGCTAACATATTCTGAACTTTCAGCGGTGTAGGATGCATTTTTCGTGCCATGAATATTTTTGGGAATTTCAGTGGTCTAGGATGCGGGTTAATGCCCATTTCAGGCTGCAAATATTTTTGGGACATTCCGAGCTTTCTGACACAGTTTTTAGGCCACCAACATTTTCTGGACTTTAGGGGGTCTAGGATGCCTGTAAACCCCTTTTTTGGGCCTCCAAAGTTTTCTACATTTTTGCAGCCATAAGATGCATTTTAAGGCATTTTTCTGGGCTTCTAACATATTCTGAACTTTCAGCGGTGCAGGATGCATTTTTCGTGCCATAAATATTTTTGGGAATTTCAGTGGTCTAGGATGCGGGTTAATGCCCATTTCAGGCTGCAAATGTTTTTGGGACATTCAGAGCTCTCTGACACAGTTTTTGGGCCACCAACATTTTCCGGACTTTAGGGGGTCTAGGATGACTGTAAACCCCTTTTTTGGGCCTCTAAAGTTTTCAACATTTTTGCAGCCTAAGATGCATATTAATGCCTTTTTTGGGCTGCTAACATATTCTGAACTTTCGGTGGTGTAGGATGCATTTTTCGTGCCATAAATATTTTTGGGAATTTCAGTGGTCTAGGATGCGGGTTAATGCCCATTTCAGGCTGCAAATGTTTTTGGGATATTCAGAGCTCTCTGACACCATTTTTGGGCCACCAACATTTTCTGGACTTTAGGGGGTCTAGGATGCCTGTAAACCCCTTTTTTGGGCCTCCAAAGTTTTCTACATTTTTGCAGCCCTAAGATGCATGTTATGGCCTTTTTTGGGCTGCTAACATATTCTGAACTTTCAGCGGTGTAGGATGCATTTTTCTTGCCATGAATATTTTTGGGAATTTCAGTGGTCTAGGATGCGGTTTAATGCCCATTTCAGGCTGCAAATATTTTTGGGACATTCAGAGCTTTCTGACACAGTTTTTAGGCCACCAACATTTTCTGGACTTTAGGGGGTCTGGTATGCCTGTAAACCCCTTTTTTGGGCCTCCAAAGTTTTCAACATTTTTGCAGCCTAAGATGCATTTTGAGGCCTTTTTTGGGCTACTATCATATTCTGAAATTTCAGGGGTGTAGGATGCATTTTTCGTGCCATAAATATTTTTGGGAATTTCAGTGGTCTAGAATGCGGGTTAATGCCCATTTCAGGCTGCAAATGTTTTTGGGATATTCAGAGCTCTCTGACACCGTTTTTGGGCAACTAACATTTTCTGGACTTTAGGGGGTCTAGGATGCCTGTAAACCCCTTTTTTGGGCCTCCAAAGTTTTCAACATTTTTGCAGCCTAAGATGCATTTTAAGGCATTTTTTGGGCTGCTATCATATTCTGAACTTTCAATGGTGCAGGATGCATGTTATTTCCATAAATATTTTTGGGAATTTCAGTGGCTAAGATGCGGGTTAATGCCCATTTCAGGCTGCAAATGTTTTTGGGATATTCAGAGCTCTCTGACGCCGTTTTTGGGCCACCAACATTTTCTGGACTTTAGGGGGTCTAGGATGCCTTTAAACCCCTTTTTTTGGGCCTCCAAAGTTTTCTACATTTTTGCAGCCCTAAGATGCATGTTATGGCCTTTTTTGGGCTGCTAACATATTCTGAATGAACTTTCAGCGGTGTAGGATGCGTTTTTCCTGACATAAATATTTTTGGGAATTTCAGTGGTTAAGGATGCGGGTTAATGCCCATTTCAGGCTGCAAATGTTTTTGGGACATTCAGGGCTTTCTGACACAGTTTTTAGGCCACCAACATTTTCTGGACTTTAGGGGGTCTAGGATGCCTGTAAACCCCTTTTTTGGGCCTCCAAAGTTTTCAACATTTTTGCAGCCTAAGATGGATTTTAAGGCCTTTTTTGGGCCGCTATCATATTCTGAACTTTCAGGGGTGTAGGATGCATTTTTTCGTGCACAAAATATTTTTAGGGATTTCAGTGGTCTAGGATGCGGGTTAATGCCCATTTCAGGCTGCAAATGCTTTTGGGACATTCATAGCTTTCTGACACAGTTTCAAGGCCACCAACATTTTCTGGACTTTAGGGGGTCTACAATGACTGTAAACCCCTTTTTTGTGCCTCCAAAGTTTTCAACATTTTTGCAGCCTAAGATGCATTTTAAGGCCTTTTTTGGGCTGCTATAATATTCAGAACTTTCAGTGGTGCAGGATGCATGTTATTTCCATAAATATTTTTGGAATTTCAGTGGTCTAGGATGCGGGTTACTGCCCATTTCAGGCTGCAAATGTTTTTGGGATATTCAGAGCTCTCTGACACCGTTTTTGGGCAACCAACATTTTCTGGACTTTAGGGGGTCTAGGATGACTGTAAACCCCTTTTTTGGGCCTCTAAAGTTTTCAACATTTTTGCAGCCTAAGATGCATATTAAGGCCTTTTTTGGGCTGCTAACACATTCTGAACTTTCAGTGGTGTATGATGTGTTTTCCTGCCATGAATATTTTTGGGAATTTCAGTGGTCTAGGATGCGGGTTAATGCCCATTTCAGGCTGCAAATGTTTTTGGGACATTCAGAGCTTTCTGACACAGTTTTTAGGCCACCAACATTTTCTGGACTTTAGGGGGTCTAGGATGCATGTAAACCCCTTTTTTGGGCCTCCAAAGTTTTCTACATTTTTGCAGCCATAAGATGCATTTTAAGGCATTTTTTGGGCTTCTAACATATTCTGAACTTTCAGAGTGTAAGATGCATTTTTCGTGCCATACATATTTTTGGGAATTTCAATGGTCTAGGATGCGTGTTAATGCCCCTTATAGGCTACAAATGTTTTGGGGATATTCAGAGCTCTCTGACACCGTTTTTTGGCCACCAACATTTTCTGGACTTTAGGGGGTCTACCATGCCTGTAAACCCCTTTTTTGGTCCTCCAAAGTTTTCAATATTTTTGCAGCCTAAGATGCATTTTAAGGCCTTTTTTGGGCTGCTAACATATTCTGAACTTTCAGCGGTGTAGGATGCATTTTTCGTGCAATGAATATTTTTGGGAATTTCAGTGGTCTAGGATGCGGTTTAATGCCCATTTCAGGCTGCAAATATTTTTGGGACATTCAGAGCTTTCTGACACAGTTTTTAGGCCACCAACATTTTCTGGACTTTAGGGGGTCTAGGATGCATGTAAACCCCTTTTTTGGGCCTCCAAAGTTTTCAACATTTTTGCAGCCTAAGATGCATTTTAAGGCCTTTTTTGGGCTGCTATCATATTCTGAACTTTCAGCGGTGCAGGATGCATTTTTCGTGCACAAAATATTTTTGGGAATTTCAGTGGTCTAGGGTTAATGCCCATTTCAGGCTGCACATATTTTTCAATATTTTTGCAGCCTAAGATGCATTTTAAGGCCTTTTTTGGGCTGCTAACATATTCTGAACTTTCAGGATGTAAGATGAATTTTTTGTGCCAAAACAATTTTTGGGAATTTCAGTGGTCTAGGATGCAGGTTAATGCCCCTTATAGGCTACAAATGTTTTTGGGACATTTAGAGCTCTCTGACAGTTTTTTGGGACACCAACATTTTCTAGACTTTAGGGGGTCTAGGATGCCTGTAAACCCCTTTTTTGGGCCTCCAAAGTTTTCAACATTTTTGCAGCCTAAGATGCATTTTAAGGCCTTTTTTGGGGTGCTAACATATTCTGAACTTTCAGGGTGTAAGATGCATTTTTTTTCGTGCCAAAACTATTTTTGGGAATTTCAGTGGTGTAGCATGCAGGTTAATGCCCCTTATAGGCTACAAATGTTTTTGGGACATTCAGAGCTCTCTGACAGTTTTTTGGGCCACCAACATTTTCTGGACTTTAGGGGGTCTAGGATGCCTGTAAACCCCTTTTTTGGACCTCCAAAGTTTTCAATATTTTTGCAGCCTAAGATGCATTTCAAGGCCTTTTTTGGGCTGCTAACATATTCTGAACTTTCAGCGGTGTAGGATGCATTTTTCGTGCAATGAATATTTTTGGGAATTTCAGTGGTCTAGGATGCGGTTTAATGCCCATTTCAGGCTGCAAATATTTTTGGGACATTCAGAACTTTCTGACACAGTTTTTAGGCCACCAACATTTTCTGGACTTTAGGGGGTCTAGGATGCCTGTAAACCCCTTTTTTGGGCCTCTAAAGTTTTCAACATGTTTGCAGCCTAAGATGCATATTAAGGCCTTTTTTGGGCTGCTATCATATTCTGAACTTTCAGTGGTGCAGGATGCATGTTATTTCCATAAATATTTTTGGGAATTTCAGTGGTCTAGGATGCGGGTTAATGCCCATTTCAGGCTGCAAATGTTTTTGGGATATTCAGAGCTCTCTGACACCGTTTTTGGGCCACCAACATTTTCTGGACTTTAGGGGGTCTAGGATGCCTGTAAACCCCTTTTTTGGGCCTCCAAAGTTTTCTACATTTTTGCAGCCCTAAGGTGCATGTTATGGCCTTTTTTGGGCTGCTAACATATTCTGAACTTTCAGTGGTGTAGGATGCATTTTTCGTGCCATAAATATTTTTGGGAATTTCAGTGGTCTAGGATGCGGGTTAATGCCCATTTCAGGCTGCAAATGTTTTTGGGATATTCAGAGCTTTCTGACACAGTTTTTAGGCCACCAATATTTTCTGGACTTTAGGGGGTCTAGAATGCCTGTAAACCCCTTTTTGGGCCTCCAAAGTTTTCTACATTTTTGCAGCCATAAAATGCATTTTAAGGCATTTTTTGGGCTTCTAACATATTCTGAACTTTCAGGGTGTAAGATGCATTTTTTGTGCCATAAAAATTTTGGGAATTTCAGTGGTCTAGGATGCGGGTTAATGCCCATTTCAGGCTGCAAATGTTTTTGGGATATTCAGAGCTCTCTGACACCGTTTTTGGGCCACCAACATTTTCTGGACTTTAGGGGGTCTAGGATGCCTGTAAACCCCTTTTTTGGGGCCTCCAAAGTTTTCAACATTTTTGCACCCTAAGATGGATTTTAAGGCCTTTTTTTGGCTGCTATCATATTCTGAACTTTCAGGGGTGTAGGATGCATTTTTTCATGCACAAAATATTTTTGGGGATTTCAGTGGTCTAGGATGCGGGTTAATGCCCATTTCAGGCTGCAAATGTTTTTGGGATATTCAGAGCTCTCTGACACCGTTTTTGGGCCACCAACATTTTCTGGACTTTAGGGGGTCTAGGATGCCTGTAAACCCCTTTTTTGGGCCTCCAAAGTTTTCAACATTTGTGCAGCCTAAGATGCATTTTAAGGCCTTTTTTGAGCTGCTAACATATTCTGAAATTTCAGGGGTTAGGATACATTTTTCGTGCACAAAATATTTTTGGGATTTTCAGTGCTCTAGGATGCGGGTTAATGCCCCTTTCCGGCTGCAAATGTTTTTGAGACATTCAGAGCTCTCTGACCCAGTTTTTGGGCCACCAACATTTTCTGGACTTTAGGGGTCTAGGATGCCTGTAAAGCCCTTTTTTGGACCTCCAAAGTTTTCAATATTTTTGCAGCCTAGGATGCATTTTAAGGCCTTTTTTGGGCTGCTAACATATTCTGAACTTTCAGCGGTGTAGGATGCATTTTTCGTGCAATGAATATTTTTGGGAATTTCAGTGGTCTAGGATGCGGTTTAATGCCCATTTCAGGCTGCAAATGTTTTTGGGATATTCAGAGCTCTCTGACACCGTTTTTGGGCCACCAACATTTTCTGGACTTTAGGGGGTCTAGGATGCCTGTAAACCCCTTTTTTGGGCCTCCAAAGTTTTCTACATTTTTGCAGCCATAAGATGCATTTTAAGGCATTTTTCTGGGCTTCTAACATATTCTGAACTTTCAGCGGTGCAGGATGCATTTTTCGTGCCATAAATATTTTTGGGAATTTCAGTGGTCTAGAATGCGGGTTAATGCCCATTTCAGGCTGCAAATGTTTTTGGGACATTCAGAGCTCTCTGACACAGTTTTTGGGCCACCAACATTTTCCGGACTTTAGGGGGTCTAGGATGACTGTAAACCCCTTTTTTGGGCCTCTAAAGTTTTCAACATTTTTGCAGCCTAAGATGCATATTAATGCCTTTTTTGGGCTGCTAACATATTCTGAACTTTCGGTGGTGTAGGATGCATTTTTCGTGCCATAAATATTTTTGGGAATTTCAGTGGTCTAGGATGCGGGTTAATGCCCATTTCAGGCTGCAAATGTTTTTGGGATATTCAGAGCTCTCTGACACCATTTTTGGGCCACCAACATTTTCTGGACTTTAGGGGGTCTAGGATGCCTGTAAACCCCTTTTTTGGGCCTCCAAAGTTTTCTACATTTTTGCAGCCCTAAGATGCATGTTATGGCCTTTTTTGGGCTGCTAACATATTCTGAACTTTCAGCGGTGTAGGATGCATTTTTCTTGCCATGAATATTTTTGGGAATTTCAGTGGTCTAGGATGCGGTTTAATGCCCATTTCAGGCTGCAAATATTTTTGGGACATTCAGAGCTTTCTGACACAGTTTTTAGGCCACCAACATTTTCTGGACTTTAGGGGGTCTGGTATGCCTGTAAACCCCTTTTTTGGGCCTCCAAAGTTTTCAACATTTTTGCAGCCTAAGATGCATTTTGAGGCCTTTTTTGGGCTACTATCATATTCTGAAATTTCAGGGGTGTAGGATGCATTTTTCGTGCCATAAATATTTTTGGGAATTCAGTGGTCTAGAATGCGGGTTAATGCCCATTTCAGGCTGCAAATGTTTTTGGGATATTCAGAGCTCTCTGACACCGTTTTTGGGCAACTAACATTTTCTGGACTTTAGGGGGTCTAGGATGCCTGTAAACCCCTTTTTTGGGCCTCCAAAGTTTTCAACATTTTTGCAGCCTAAGATGCATTTTAAGGCCTTTTTTGGGCTGCTATCATATTCTGAACTTTCAGTGGTGCAGGATGCATGTTATTTCCATAAATATTTTTGGGAATTTCAGTGGCTAAGATGCGGGTTAATGCCCATTTCAGGCTGCAAATGTTTTTGGGATATTCAGAGCTCTCTGACGCCGTTTTTAGGCCACCAACATTTTCTGGACTTTAGGGGGTCTAGGATGCCTTTAAACCCCTTATTTTGGGCCTCCAAAGTTTTCTACATTTTTGCAGCCCTAAGATGCATGTTATGGGCTTTTTTGGGCTGCTAACATATTCTGAACTTTCAGCGGTGCAGGATGCGTTTTTCCTGACATAAATATTTTTGGGAATTTCAGTGGTTAAGGATGCGGGTTAATGCCCATTTCAGGCTGCAAATGTCTTTGGGACATTCAGGGCTTTCTGACACAGTTTTTAGGCCACCAACATTTTCTGGACTTTAGGGGGTCTAGGATGCCTGTAAACCCCTTTTTTGGGCCTCCAAAGTTTTCAACATTTTTGCAGCCTAAGATGCATTTTGAGGCCTTTTTTGGGCTACTATCATATTCTGAAATTTCAGGGGTGTAGGATGCATTTTTCGTGCCATAAATATTTTTGGGAATTCAGTGGTCTAGAATGCGGGTTAATGCCCATTTCAGGCTGCAAATGTTTTTGGGATATTCAGAGCTCTCTGACACCGTTTTTGGGCAACTAACATTTTCTGGACTTTAGGGGGTCTAGGATGCCTGTAAACCCCTTTTTTGGGCCTCCAAAGTTTTCAACATTTTTGCAGCCTAAGATGCATTTTAAGGCCTTTTTTGGGCTGCTATCATATTCTGAACTTTCAGTGGTGCAGGATGCATGTTATTTCCATAAATATTTTTGGGAATTTCAGTGGCTAAGATGCGGGTTAATGCCCATTTCAGGCTGCAAATGTTTTTGGGATATTCAGAGCTCTCTGACGCCGTTTTTAGGCCACCAACATTTTCTGGACTTTAGGGGGTCTAGGATGCCTTTAAACCCCTTATTTTGGGCCTCCAAAGTTTTCTACATTTTTGCAGCCCTAAGATGCATGTTATGGCCTTTTTTGGGCTGCTAACATATTCTGAACTTTCAGCGGTGCAGGATGCGTTTTTCCTGACATAAATATTTTTGGGAATTTCAGTGGTTAAGGATGCGGGTTAATGCCCATTTCAGGCTGCAAATGTCTTTGGGACATTCAGGGCTTTCTGACACAGTTTTTAGGCCACCAACATTTTCTGGACTTTAGGGGGTCTAGGATGCCTGTAAACCCCTTTTATGGGCCTCCAAAGTTTTCTACATTTTTGCAGCCATAAGATGCATTTTAAGGCATTTTTTGGGCTTCTAACATATTCTGAACTTTCAGGGTGTAAGATGCATTTTTCGTACCATAAATATTTTTGGGAATTTCAGTGGTCTAGGATACGTGTTAATGCCCCTTCTGCGCTACAAATGTTTTTGGGATATTCAGAGCTCTCTGACACCTTTTTTGGGCATCCAACATTTTCTGGACTTTAGGGGGTCTAGGATGACTGTAAACCCCTTTTTTGGGCCTCTAAAGTTTTCAACATGTTTGCAGCCTAAGATGCATATTAAGGCCTTTTTTGGGCTGCTATCATATTCTGAACTTTCAGGGGTGTAGGATGCATTTTTCGTGCACAAAATATTTTTGGGAATTTCAGTGGTCTAGGATGCGGGTTAATGCCCATTTCAGGCTGCAAATGTTTTTGGGACATTCAGAGCTCTCTGACACAGTTTTTGTGCCACCAACTTTTTCTGGACTTTAGGGGGCCTAGGATGACTGTAAACCCCTTTTTTGGGCCTCTAAAGTTTTCAACATTTTTGCAGCTTAAAATGCATATTAAGGCCTTTTTTGGGCTGCTAACATATTCTGAACTTTCAGTGGTGTAGGATGCATTTTTCGTGCCATAAATATTTTTGGGATTTTCAGTGCTCTAGGATGCGGGTTAATGCCCCTTTCCGGCTGCAAATGTTTTTGAGACATTCAGAGCTCTCTGACCCTGTTTTTGGGCCACCAATATTTTCTGGACTTTAGGGGTCTAGGATGCCTGTAAAGCCCTTTTTTGGACCTTCAAAGTTATCAATATTTTTGCAGCCTAAGATGCATTTTAAGGCCTATTTTGGGCTGCTATCATATTCTGAACTTTCAGTGGTGCAGGATGCATGTTATTTCCATAAATATTTTTGGGAATTTCAGTGGTCTAGGATGCGGGTTAATGCCCATTTCAGGCTGCAAATGTTTTTGGGATATTCAGAGCTCTCTGACACCGTTTTAGGGCCACCAACATTTTCTGGACTTTTGGGGGTCTAGGATGCCTGTAAACCCCTTTTTTGGGCCTCCAAAGTTTTCAACATTTTTGCAGCCTAAGATGGAATTTAAGGCCTTTTTTTGGCTGCTATCATATTCTGAACTTTCAGGGGTGTAGGATGCATTTTTTCATGCACAAAATATTTTTGGGGATTTCAGTGGGCTAGGATGCGGGTTAATGCCCATTTCAGGCTGCAAATGTTTTTGGGATATTCAGAGCTCTCTGACACCGTTTTTGGGCCACCAACATTTTCTGGACTTTAGGGGGTCTAGGATGCCTGTAAACCCCTTTTTTGGGCCTCCAAAGTTTTCAACATTTGTGCAGCCTAAGATGCATTTTAAGGCCTTTTTTGAGCTGCTAACATATTCTGAAATTTCAGGGGTTAGGATGCATTTTTCGTGCACAAAATATTTTTGGGATTTTCAGTGCTCTAGGATGCGGGTTAATGCCCCTTTCCGGCTGCAAATGTTTTTGAGACATTCAGAGCTCTCTGACCCTGTTTTTGGGCCACCAACATTTTCTGGACTTTAGGGGTCTAGGATGCCTGTAAAGCCCTTTTTTGGACCTCTAAAGTTTTCAATATTTTTGCAGCCTAAGATGCATTTTAAGGCCTTTTTTGGGCTGCTAACATATTCTGAACTTTCAGTGGTGCAGGATGCATGTTATTTCCATAAATATTTTTGGGAATTTCAGTGGTCTAGGATGCGGGTTAATGCCCATTTCAGGCTGCAAATGTTTTTGAGATATTCAGAGCTATCTGACACCGTTTTTGGGCAACCAACATTTTCTGGACTTTAGGGGGACTAGGATGCCTGTAAACCCCTTTTTTGGGCCTCTAAAGTTTTCAACATTTTTGCAGCCTAAGATGCATTTTAAGGCATTTTTTGGGCTTCTAACATATTCTGAACTTTCAGGGTGTAAGATGCATTTTTCGTACCATAAATATTTTTGGGAATTTCAGTGGTCTAGGATACGTGTTAATGCCCCTTCTGGGCTACAAATGTTTTTGGGATATTCAGAGCTCTCTGACACCGTTTTTGGGCATCCAACATTTTCTGGACTTTAGGGGGTCTAGGATGCCTGTAAACCCCTTTTTTGGGCCTCCAAAGTTTTCAACATTTTTGCAGCCTAAGATGCATAGTAAGGCCTTTTTTGGGCTGCTATCATATTCTGAACTTTCAGGGGTGTAGGATGCATTTTTCGTGCACAAAATATTTTTGGGAATTTCAGTGGTCTAGGATGCGGGTTAATGCCCATTTCAGGCTGCAAATGTTTTTGGGACATTGAGAGATCTCTGACACAGTTTTTGGGCCACCAACTTTTTCTGGACTTTAGGGGGCCTAGGATGACTGTAAACCCCTTTTTTGGGCCTCTAAAGTTTTCAACATTTTTGCAGCTTAAAATGCATATTAAGGCCTTTTTTGGGCTGCTAACATATTCTGAACTTTTAGTGGTGTAGGATGCATTTTTCGTGCCATAAATATTTTTGGGATTTTCAGTGCTCTAGGATGCGGGTTAATGCCCCTTTCCGGCTGCAAATGTTTTTGAGACATTCAGAGCTCTCTGACCCTGTTTTTGGGCCACCAATATTTTCTGGACTTTAGGGGTCTAGGATGCCTGTAAAGCCCTTTTTTGGACCTCTAAAGTTTTCAATATTTTTGCAGCCTAAGATGCATTTTAAGGCCTTTTTTGGGCTGCTAACATATTCTGAACTTTCAGCGGTGTAGGATGCATTTTTCGTGCCATGAATATTTTTGGGAATTTCAGTGGTCTAGGATGCGGTTTAATGCCCATTTCAGGCTGCAAATATTTTTGGGACATTCAGAGCTTTCTGACACAGTTTTAGGCCACCAACATTTTCTGGACTTTAGGGGGTCTAGGATGCCTGTAAACCCCTTTTTTGGACCTTCAAAGTTATCAACATTTTTGCAGCCTAAGATGCATTTTAAGGCCTATTTTGGGCTGCTATCATATTCTGAACTTTCAGTGGTGCAGGATGCATGTTATTTCCATAAATATTTTTGGGAATTTCAGTGGTGTAGGATGCGGGTTAATGCCCATTTCAGGCTGCAAATGTTTTTGGGATATTCAGAGCTCTCTGACACCGTTTTTGGGCCACCAACATTTTCTGGACTTTTGGGGGTCTAGGATGCCTGTAAACCCCTTTTTTGGGCCTCCAAAGTTTTCAACATTTGTGCAGCCTAAAATGGATTTTAAGTCCTTTTTTTGGCTGCTATCATATTCTGAACTTTCAGGGGTGTAGGATGCATTTTTTCATGCACAAAATATTTTTGGGGATTTCAGTGGTCTAGGATGCGGGTTAATGCCCATTTCAGGCTGCAAATGTTTTTGGGATATTCAGAGCTCTCTGACACCGTTTTTGGGCCACCAACATTTTCTGGACTTTAGGGGGTCTAGGATGCCTGTAAACCCCTTTTTTGGGCCTCCAAAGTTTTCAACATTTGTGCAGCCTAAGATGCATTTTAAGGCCTTTTTTGAGCTGCTAACATATTCTGAAATTTCAGGGGTTAGGATGCATTTTTCGTGCACAAAATATTTTTGGGATTTCCAGTGCTCTAGGATGCGGGTTAATGCCTCTTTCCGGCTGCAAATGTTTTTGAGACATTCAGAGCTCTCTGACCCTGTTTTTGGGCCACCAACATTTTCTGGACTTTAGGGGTCTAGGATGCCTGTAAAGCCCTTTTTTGGACCTCCAAAGTTTTCAATATTTTTGCAGCCTAAGATGCATTTTAAGGCCTTTTTTGGGCTGCTAACATATTCTGAACTTTCAGCAGTGTAGGATGCATTTTTCGTGCCATGAATATTTTTGGGAATTTCAGTGGTCTAGGATGCGGTTTAATGCCCATTTCAGGGTGCAAATATCTTTGGGACATTCAGAGCTTTCTGACACAGTTTTTAGGCCACCAACATTTTCTGGACTTTAGGGGGTCTAGGATGCCTGTAAACCCCTTTTTTGGACCTTCAAAGTTATCAAAAATTTTGCAGCCTAAGATGCATTTTAAGGCCTTTTTTGGGCTGCTAACATATTCTGAACTTTCAGTGGTGTAAGATGCATTTTCCGTGCCAAAACTATTTTTGGGAATTTCAGTGGTCGAGGATGCAGGTTAATGCCCATTTCAGGCTGCAAATGTTTTTGGGACATTCCGAGCTTTCTGACACAGTTTCTAGGCCACCAACATTTTCTGGACTTTAGGGGATCTAGGATGACTGTAAACCCCTTTTTTGGGCCTCCAAAGTTTTCAACATTTTTGCAGCCTAAGATGCATTTTAAGGCCTATTTTGGGCTGCTATCATATTCTGAACTTTCAGTGGTGCAGGATGCATGTTATTTCCATAAATATTTTTGGGAATTTCACTGGTCTAGGATGCGGGTTAATGCCCATTTCAGGCTGCAAATGTTTTTGGGATATTCAAAGCTATCTGACACCGTTTTTGGGCAACCAACATTTTCTGGACTTTAGGGGGTCTAGGATGCCTGTAAACCCCTTTTTTGGGCCTCTAAAGTTTTCAACATTTTTGCAGGCTAAGATGCATTTTAAGGCCTTTTTTTGGGCTGCTAACATATTCTGAACTTTCAGCGGTGTAGGACGCGTTTTTCCTGCCATAAATATTTTTGGGAATTTCAGTGGTTAAGGATGCGGGTTAATGCCCATTTCAGGCTGCAAATTTTTTTGGGACATTCAGGGCTTTCTGACACAGTTTTTAGGCCACCAACATTTTCTGGACTTTAGGGGGTCTAGGATGCCTGTAAACCCCTTTTATGGGCCTCCAAAGTTTTCTACATTTTTGCAGCCATAAGATGCATTTTAAGGCATTTTTTGGGCTTCTAACATATTCTGAACTTTCAGGGTGTAAGATGCATTTTTCGTACCATAAATATTTTTGGGAATTTCAGTGGTCTAGGATACGTGTTAATGCCCCTTATGGGCTACAAATGTTTTGGGGCTATTCAGAGCTCTCTGACACCGTTTTTTGGCCACCAACATTTTCTGGACTTTAGGGGGTCTAAGATGCCGGTAAACCCCTTTTTTGGGCCTCCAAAGTTTTCAACATTTTTGCAGCCTAAGATGGATTTTAAGGCCTTTTTTGGGCAGCTATCATATTCTGAACTTTCAGGGGTGTAGGATGCATTTTTTCGTGCACAAAATATTTTTGGGGATTTCAGTGGTCTAGGATGCAGGTTAATGCCCATTCCAGGCTGCAAATGCTTTTGGGACATTCAGAGCTTTCTGACACAGTTTCAAGGCCACCAACATTTTCTGGACTTTAGGGGGTCTACGATGACTGTAAACCCCTTTTTTGTGCCTCCAAAGTTTTCAACATTTTTGCAGCCTAAGATGCATTTTAAGGCCTTTTTTGGGCTGCTATCATATTCTGAACTTTCAGTGGTGCAGGATGCATGTTATTTCCATAAATATTTTTGGGAATTTCAGTGGTCTAGGATGCGGGTTACTGCCCATTTCAGGCTGCAAATGTTTTTGGGATATTCAGAGCTCTCTGACACCGTTTTTGGGCAACCAACATTTTCTGGACTTTAGGGGGTCTAGGATGCATGTAAACCCCTTTTTTGGGCCTCCAAAGTTTTCTACATTTTTGCAGCCATAAGATGCATTTTAAGGCCTTTTTTGGGCTGCTAACATATTCTGAACTTTCAGTGGTGTAGGATGCGTTTTCCTGCCATGAATATTTTTGGGAATTTCAGTGGTCTAGGATGCGGGTTAATGCCCATTTCAGGCTGCAAATGTTTTTGGGACATTCAGAGCTTTCTGACACAGTTTTTAGGCCACCAACATTTTCTGGACTTTAGGGGGTCTAGGATGCATGTAAACCCCTTTTTTGGGCCTCCAAAGTTTTCTACATTTTTGCAGCCATAAGATGCATTTTAAGGCATTTTTTGGGCTTCTAACATATTCTGAACTTTCAGAGTGTAAGATGCATTTTTTGTGCCATACATATTTTTGGGAATTTCAATGGTCTAGGATGCGTGTTAATGCCCCTTATAGGCTACAAATGTTTTGGGGATATTCAGAGCTCTCTGACACCGTTTTTTGGCCACCAACATTTTCTGGACTTTAGGGGGTCTACGATGCCTGTAAACCCCTGTTTTGGACCTCCAAAGTTTTCAATATTTTTGCAGCCTAAGATGCATTTTAAGGCCTTTTTTGGGCTGCTAACATATTCTGAACTTTCAGCGGTGTAGGATGCATTTTTCGTGCAATGAATATTTTTGGGAATTTCAGTGGTCTAGGATGCGGTTTAATGCCCATTTCAGGCTGCAAATATTTTTGGGACATTCAGAGCTTTCTGACACAGTTTTTAGGCCACCAACATTTTCTGGACTTTAGGGGGTCTAGGATGCATGTAAACCCCTTTTTTGGGCCTCCAAAGTTTTCAACATTTTTGCAGCCTAAAATGCATATTAAGGCCTTTTTTGGGCTGCTAACATATTCTGAACTTTCAGTGGTGTAGGATGCATTTTTCGTGCCATAAATATTTTTTGGGATTATCAGTGCTCTAGGATGCGGGTTAATGCCCCTTTCAGGCTGCAAATGTTTTTGAGACATTCAGAGCTCTCATCCTGTTTTTGGGCCACCAACATTTTCTGGACTTCAGGGGATCTAGGATGCCTGTAAACCCCTTTTTTGGGCCTCCAAAGTTTTCTGCATGTTTGCAGCCCTAAAATGCATTTTAAGGCATTTTTTGGGCTGCTAACATATTCTGAACTTTCAGGATGTAAGATGCATTTTTTGTGCCAAAACAATTTTTGGGAATTTCAGTGGTCTAGGATGCAGGTTAATGCCCCTTAGAGGCTACAAATGTTTTTGGGACATTCAGAGCTCTCTGATAATTTTTTGGGACACCAACATTTTCTAGACTTTAGGGGGTCTGTGATGCCTGTAAACTCCCTTTTTTGGGCCTCCAAAGTTTTCTATATTTTTGCAGCCCTAAGATGCATTTTAAGGCATTTTTGGGGCTGCTAACATATTCTGAACTTTCAGGGTGTAAGATGCATTTTTCGTGCCAAAAACTATTTTTGGTAATTTCAGTGGTCTAGGATGCAGGTTAATGCCCCTTATAGGCTACAAATGTTTTTGGGACATTCGGAGCTCTCTGACAGTTTTTTGGGCCACCAACATTTTCTGGACTTTAGGGGGTCTAGGATGCCTGTAAACCCCTTTTTTGGACCTCCAAAGTTTTCAATATTTTTGCAGCCTAAAATGCATTTTAAGGCCTTTTTTGGGCTGCTAATATATTCTGAACTTTCAGCGGTGTAGGTTGCATTTTTCGTGCAATGAATATTTTTGGGAATTTCAGTGGTCTAGGATGCGGTTTAATGCCCACTTCAGGGTGCAAATATTTTTGGGACATTCAGAACTTTCTGACACAGTATTTAGGCCACCAACATTTTCTGGAGTTTAGTGGGTCTAGGATGCCTGTAAACCCTTTTTTGGACCTCCAAATTTGTCAATATTTTTGCAGCCTAAAATGCATTTTAAGGCCTTTTTTGGGCTGCTAACATATTCTGAACTTTCAGCGGTGTAGGATGCATTTTTCGTGCCATGAATATTTTTGGGAATTTCAGTGGTCTAGGATGCGGGTTAATGCCCATTTCAGGCTGCAAATATTTTTGGGACATTCCGAGCTTTCTGACACAGTTTTTAGGCCACCAACATTTTCTGGACTTTAGGGGGTCTAGGATGCCTGTAAACCCCTTTTTTGGGCCTCCAAAGTTTTCTACATTTTTGCAGCCATAAGATGCATTTTAAGGCATTTTTCTGGGCTTCTAACATATTCTGAACTTTCAGCGGTGCAGGATGCATTTTTCGTGCCATAAATATTTTTGGGAATTTCAGTGGTCTAGGATGCGGGTTAATGCCCATTTCAGGCTGCAAATGTTTTTGGGACATTCAGAGCTCTCTGACACAGTTTTTGGGCCACCAACATTTTCTGGACTTTAGGGGGTCTAGGATGCCTGTAAACCCCTTTTTTGGGCCTCCAAAGTTTTCTACATTTTTGCAGCCATAAGATGCATTTTAAGGCATTTTTCTGGGCTTCTAACATATTCTGAACTTTCAGCGGTGCAGGATGCATTTTTCGTGCCATAAATATTTTTGGGAATTTCAGTGGTCTAGGATGCGGGTTAATGCCCATTTCAGGCTGCAAATGTTTTTGGGACATTCAGAGCTCTCTGACACAGTTTTTGGGCCACCAACATTTTCCGGACTTTAGGGGGTCTAGGATGACTGTAAACCCCTTTTTTGGGCCTCTAAAGTTTTCAACATTTTTGCAGCCTAAGATGCATATTAATGCCTTTTTTGGGCTGCTAACATATTCTGAACTTTCGGTGGTGTAGGATGCATTTTTCGTGCCATAAATATTTTTGGGAATTTCAGTGGTCTAGGATGCCGGTTAATGCCCATTTCAGGCTGCAAATGTTTTTGGGATATTCAGAGCTCTCTGACACAGTTTTTGGGCCACCAACATTTTCCCGACTTTAGGGGGTCTAGGATGACTGTAAACCCCTTTTTTGGGCCTCTAAAGTTTTCAACATTTTTGCAGCATAAGATGCATATTAAGGCATTTTTCTGGGCTTCTAACATATTCTGAACTTTCAGCGGTGCAGGATGCATTTTTCGTGCCATAAATATTTTTGGGAATTTCAGTGGTCTAGGATGCGGGTTAATGCCCATTTCAGGCTGCAAATGTTTTTGGGACATTCAGAGCTCTCTGACACAGTTTTTGGGCCACCAACATTTTCCGGACTTTAGGGGGTCTAGGATGACTGTAAACCCCTTTTTTGGGCCTCTAAAGTTTTCAACATTTTTGCAGCATAAGATGCATATTAATGCCTTTTTTGGGCTTCTAACATATTCTGAACTTTCAGCGGTGCAGGATGCATTTTTCGTGCCATAAATATTTTTGGGAATTTCAGTGGTCTAGGATGCGGGTTAATGCCCATTTCAGGCTGCAAATGTTTTTGGGACATTCAGAGCTCTCTGACACAGTTTTTGGGCCACCAACAATTTCCGGACTTTAGGGGGTCTAGGATGACTGTAAACCCCTTTTTTGGGCCTCTAAAGTTTTCAACATTTTTGCAGCCTAAGATGCATATTAATGCCTTTTTTGGGCTGCTAACATATTCTGAACTTTCGGTGGTGTAGGATGCATTTTTCGTGCCATAAATATTTTTGGGAATTTCAGTGGTCTAGGATGCGGGTTAATGCCCATTTCAGGCTGCAAATATTTTTGGGACATTCAGAGCTTTCTGACACAGTTTTTAGGCCACCAACATTTTCTGGACTTTAGGGGGTCTAGGATGCATGTAAACCCCTTTTTTGGGCCTCCAAATTTTTCAACATTTTTGCAGCCTAAAATGCATATTAAGGCCTTTTTTGGGCTGCTAACATATTCTGAACTTTCAGTGGTGTAGGATGCATTTTTCGTGCCATAAATATTTTTTGGGATTTTCAGTGCTCTAGGATGCGGGTTAATGCCCCTTTCAGGCTGCAAATGTTTTTGAGACATTCAGAGCTCTCATCCTGTTTTTGGGCCACCAACATTTTCTGGACTTCAGGGGATCTAGGATGCCTGTAAACCCCTTTTTTGGGCCTGCATGTTTGCAGCCCTAAAATGCATTTTAAGGCATTTTTTGGGCTGCTAACATATTCTGAACTTTCAGGATGTAAGATGCATTTTTTGTGCCAAAACAATTTTTGGGAATTTCAGTGGTCTAGGATGCAGGTTCATGCCCCTTATAGGCTACAAATGTTTTTGGGACATTCAGAGCTCTCTGACAGTTTTTTGGGACACCAACATTTTCTGGACTTTAGGGGGTCTAGGATGCCTGTAAACCCCCTTTTTCGGGCCTCCAAAGTTGTCTACATTTTTGCAGCCCTAAGATGCATTTTAAGGCATTTTTGGGGCTGCTTACATATTCTGAACTTTCAGGGTGTAAGATGCATTTTTCGTGCCAAAACTATTTTTGGGAATTTCAGTGGTCTAGGATGCAGGTTAATGCCCCTTATAGGCTACAAATGTTTTTGGGACATTCGGAGCTCTCTGAGAGTTTTTTGGGCCACCAACATTTTCTGGACTTTAGGGGTCTAGGATGCCTGTAAACCCCTTTTTTGGGCCTCCAAAGTTTTCAACATTTTTGCAGCCTAAAATGTATTTTAAGGCCTTTTTTGGGCTGCTAACATATTCTGAACTTTCAGCGGTGTAGGATGCATTTTTCGTGCAATGAATATTTTTGGGAATTTCAGTGGTCTAGGATGCGGTTTAATACCCATTTCAGGCTGCAAATATTTTTGGGACATTCAGAACTTTCTGACACAGTTTTTAGGCCACCAACATTTTCTGGACTTTAGGGGGTCTAGGATGCCTGTAAACCCCTTTTTTGGGCCTCTAAAATTTTCAACATTTTTGCAGCCTAAGATGCATTTTAAGGCCTTTTTTTGGGCTGCTAACGTATTCTGAACTTTCAGCGGTGTAGGATGCATTTTTCGTGCCATAAATATTTTTTGGGATTTTCAGTGCTCTAAGATGCGGGTTAATGCCCCTTTCAGGCTGCAAATGCTTTTGAGACATTCAGAGCTCTCATCCTGTTTTTGGGCCACCAACATTTTCTGGACTTCAGGGGATCTAGGATGCCTGTAAACCCCTTTTTTGGGCCTCCAAAGTTTTCTGCATGTTTGCAGCCCTAAAATGCATTTTAAGGCATTTTTTGGGCTGCTAACATATTCTGAACTTTCAGGATGTAAGATGCATTTTTTGTGCCAAAACAATTTTTGGGAATTTCAGTGGTCTAGGATGCAGGTTAATGCCCCTCAGAGGCTACAAATGTTTTTGGGACATTCAGAGCTCTCTGATAATTTTTTGGGACACCAACATTTTCTAGACTTTAGGGGGTCTATGATGCCTGTAAACTCCCTTTTTTGGGCCTCCAAAGTTTTCTATATTTTTGCAGCCCTAAGATGCATTTTAAGGCATTTTTGGGGCTGCTAACATATTCTGAACTTTCAGGGTGTAAGATGCATTTTTCGTGCCAAAAACTATTTTTGGTAATTTCAGTGGTCTAGGATGCAGGTTAATGCCCCTTATAGGCTACAAATGTTTTTGGGACATTCAGAGCTCTCTGATAATTTTTTGGGCCACCAACATTTTCTGGACTTTAGGGGGTCTAGGATGCCTGTAAACCCCTTTTTTGGACCTCCAAAGTTTTCAATATTTTTGCAGCCTAAAATGCATTTTAAGGCCTTTTTTGGGCTGCTAATATATTCTGAACTTTCAGCGGTGTAGGTTGCATTTTTCGTGCAATGAATATTTTTGGGAATTTCAGTGGTCTAGGATGCGGTTTAATGCCCATTTCAGGGTGCAAATATTTTTGGGACATTCAGAACTTTCTGACACAGTATTTAGGCCACCAACATTTTCTGGAGTTTAGTGGGTCTAGGATGCCTGTAAACCCTTTTTTGGACCTCCAAATTTGTCAATATTTTTGCAGCCTAAAATGCATTTTAAGGCCTTTTTTGGGCTGCTAACACATTCTGAACTTTCAGCGGTGTAGGATGCATTTTTCGTGCCATAAATATTTTTGGGAATTTCAGTGGTCTAGGATGCGGGTTAATGCCCATTTCAGGCTGCAAATGTTTTTGGGACATTCAGAGCTCTCTGACACAGTTTTTGGGCCACCAACATTTTCCGGACTTTAGGGGGTCTAGGATGACTGTAAACCCCTTTTTTGGGCCTCTAAAGTTTTCAACATTTTTGCAGCCTAAGATGCATATTAATGCCTTTTTTGGGCTGCTAACATATTCTGAACTTTCGGTGGTGAAGGATGCATTTTTCGTGCCATAAATATTTTTGGGAATTTCAGTGGTCTAGGATGCCGGTTAATGCCCATTTCAGGCTGCAAATGTTTTTGGGATATTCAGAGCTCTCTGACACAGTTTTTGGGCCACCAACATTTTCCCGACTTTAGGGGGTCTAGGATGACTGTAAACCCCTTTTTTGGGCCTCTAAAGTTTTCAACATTTTTGCAGCATAAGATGCATATTAAGGCATTTTTCTGGGCTTCTAACATATTCTGAACTTTCAGCGGTGCAGGATGCATTTTTCGTGCCATAAATATTTTTGGGAATTTCAGTGGTCTAGGATGCGGGTTAATGCCCATTTCAGGCTGCAAATGTTTTTGGGACATTCAGAGCTCTCTGACACAGTTTTTGGGCCACCAACATTTTCCGGACTTTAGGGGGTCTAGGATGACTGTAAACCCCTTTTTTGGGCCTCTAAAGTTTTCAACATTTTTGCAGCATAAGATGCATATTAATGCCTTTTTTGGGCTTCTAACATATTCTGAACTTTCAGCGGTGCAGGATGCATTTTTCGTGCCATAAATATTTTTGGGAATTTCAGTGGTCTAGGATGCGGGTTAATGCCCATTTCAGGCTGCAAATGTTTTTGGGACATTCAGAGCTCTCTGACACAGTTTTTGGGCCACCAACAATTTCCGGACTTTAGGGGGTCTAGGATGACTGTAAACCCCTTTTTTGGGCCTCTAAAGTTTTCAACATTTTTGCAGCCTAAGATGCATATTAATGCCTTTTTTGGGCTGCTAACATATTCTGAACTTTCGGTGGTGTAGGATGCATTTTTCGTGCCATAAATATTTTTGGGAATTTCAGTGGTCTAGGATGCGGGTTAATGCCCATTTCAGGCTGCAAATATTTTTGGGACATTCAGAGCTTTCTGACACAGTTTTTAGGCCACCAACATTTTCTGGACTTTAGGGGGTCTAGGATGCATGTAAACCCCTTTTTTGGGCCTCCAAATTTTTCAACATTTTTGCAGCCTAAAATGCATATTAAGGCCTTTTTTGGGCTGCTAACATATTCTGAACTTTCAGTGGTGTAGGATGCATTTTTCGTGCCATAAATATTTTTTGGGATTTTCAGTGCTCTAGGATGCGGGTTAATGCCCCTTTCAGGCTGCAAATGTTTTTGAGACATTCAGAGCTCTCATCCTGTTTTTGGGCCACCAACATTTTCTGGACTTCAGGGGATCTAGGATGCCTGTAAACCCCTTTTTTGGGCCTGCATGTTTGCAGCCCTAAAATGCATTTTAAGGCATTTTTTGGGCTGCTAACATATTCTGAACTTTCAGGATGTAAGATGCATTTTTTGTGCCAAAACAATTTTTGGGAATTTCAGTGGTCTAGGATGCAGGTTCATGCCCCTTATAGGCTACAAATGTTTTTGGGACATTCAGAGCTCTCTGACAGTTTTTTGGGACACCAACATTTTCTGGACTTTAGGGGGTCTAGGATGCCTGTAAACCCCCTTTTTCGGGCCTCCAAAGTTGTCTACATTTTTGCAGCCCTAAGATGCATTTTAAGGCATTTTTGGGGCTGCTTACATATTCTGAACTTTCAGGGTGTAAGATGCATTTTTCGTGCCAAAACTATTTTTGGGAATTTCAGTGGTCTAGGATGCAGGTTAATGCCCCTTATAGGCTACAAATGTTTTTGGGACATTCGGAGCTCTCTGAGAGTTTTTTGGGCCACCAACATTTTCTGGACTTTAGGGGTCTAGGATGCCTGTAAACCCCTTTTTTGGGCCTCCAAAGTTTTCAACATTTTTGCAGCCTAAAATGTATTTTAAGGCCTTTTTTGGGCTGCTAACATATTCTGAACTTTCAGCGGTGTAGGATGCATTTTTCGTGCAATGAATATTTTTGGGAATTTCAGTGGTCTAGGATGCGGTTTAATACCCATTTCAGGCTGCAAATATTTTTGGGACATTCAGAACTTTCTGACACAGTTTTTAGGCCACCAACATTTTCTGGACTTTAGGGGGTCTAGGATGCCTGTAAACCCCTTTTTTGGGCCTCTAAAATTTTCAACATTTTTGCAGCCTAAGATGCATTTTAAGGCCTTTTTTTGGGCTGCTAACGTATTCTGAACTTTCAGCGGTGTAGGATGCATTTTTCGTGCCATAAATATTTTTTGGGATTTTCAGTGCTCTAAGATGCGGGTTAATGCCCCTTTCAGGCTGCAAATGTTTTTGAGACATTCAGAGCTCTCATCCTGTTTTTGGGCCACCAACATTTTCTGGACTTCAGGGGATCTAGGATGCCTGTAAACCCCTTTTTTGGGCCTCCAAAGTTTTCTGCATGTTTGCAGCCCTAAAATGCATTTTAAGGCATTTTTTGGGCTGCTAACATATTCTGAACTTTCAGGATGTAAGATGCATTTTTTGTGCCAAAACAATTTTTGGGAATTTCAGTGGTCTAGGATGCAGGTTAATGCCCCTCAGAGGCTACAAATGTTTTTGGGACATTCAGAGCTCTCTGATAATTTTTTGGGACACCAACATTTTCTAGACTTTAGGGGGTCTATGATGCCTGTAAACTCCCTTTTTTGGGCCTCCAAAGTTTTCTATATTTTTGCAGCCCTAAGATGCATTTTAAGGCATTTTTGGGGCTGCTAACATATTCTGAACTTTCAGGGTGTAAGATGCATTTTTCGTGCCAAAAACTATTTTTGGTAATTTCAGTGGTCTAGGATGCAGGTTAATGCCCCTTATAGGCTACAAATGTTTTTGGGACATTCGGAGCTCTCTGACAGTTTTTTGGGCCACCAACATTTTCTGGACTTTAGGGGGTCTAGGATGCCTGTAAACCCCTTTTTTGGACCTCCAAAGTTTTCAATATTTTTGCAGCCTAAAATGCATTTTAAGGCCTTTTTTGGGCTGCTAATATATTCTGAACTTTCAGCGGTGTAGGTTGCATTTTTCGTGCAATGAATATTTTTGGGAATTTCAGTGGTCTAGGATGCGGTTTAATGCCCATTTCAGGGTGCAAATATTTTTGGGACATTCAGAACTTTCTGACACAGTATTTAGGCCACCAACATTTTCTGGAGTTTAGTGGGTCTAGGATGCCTGTAAACCCTTTTTTGGACCTCCAAATTTGTCAATATTTTTGCAGCCTAAAATGCATTTTAAGGCCTTTTTTGGGCTGCTAACACATTCTGAACTTTCAGCGGTGTAGGATGCATTTTTCGTGCCATGAATATTTTTGGGAATTTCAGTGGTCTAGGATGCGGGTTAATGCCCATTTCAGGCTGAAAATATTTTTGGGACATTCCGAGCTTTCTGACACAGTTTTTAGGCCACCAACATTTTCTGGACTTTAGGGGGTCTAGGATGCCTGTAAACCCCTTTTTCGGGCCTCCAAAGTTGTCTACATTTTTGCAGCCCTAAGATGCATTTTAAGGCATTTTTGGGGCTGCTTACATATTCTGAACTTTCAGGGTGTAAGATGCATTTTTCGTGCCAAAACTATTTTTGGGAATTTCAGTGGTCTAGGATGCAGGTTAATGCCCCTTATAGGCTACAAATGTTTTTGGGACATTCGGAGCTCTCTGAGAGTTTTTTGGGCCACCAACATTTTCTGGACTTTAGGGGTCTAGGATGCCTGTAAACCCCTTTTTTGGGCCTCCAAAGTTTTCAACATTTTTGCAGCCTAAAATGTATTTTAAGGCCTTTTTTGGGCTGCTAACATATTCTGAACTTTCAGCGGTGTAGGATGCATTTTTCGTGCAATGAATATTTTTGGGAATTTCAGTGGTCTAGGATGCGGTTTAATACCCATTTCAGGCTGCAAATATTTTTGGGACATTCAGAACTTTCTGACACAGTTTTTAGGCCACCAACATTTTCTGGACTTTAGGGGGTCTAGGATGCCTGTAAACCCCTTTTTTGGGCCTCTAAAATTTTCAAGATTTTTGCAGCCTAAGATGCATTTTAAGGCCTTTTTTTGGGCTGCTAACGCATTCTGAACTTTCAGCGGTGTAGGATGCATTTTTCGTGCCATAAATATTTTTTGGGATTTTCAGTGCTCTAAGATGCGGGTTAATGCCCCTTTCAGGCTGCAAATGTTTTTGAGACATTCAGAGCTCTCATCCTGTTTTTGGGCCACCAACATTTTCTGGACTTCAGGGGATCTAGGATGCCTGTAAACCCCTTTTTTGGGCCTCCAAAGTTTTCTGCATGTTTGCAGCCCTAAAATGCATTTTAAGGCATTTTTTGGGCTGCTAACATATTCTGAACTTTCAGGATGTAAGATGCATTTTTTGTGCCAAAACAATTTTTGGGAATTTCAGTGGTCTAGGATGCAGGTTAATGCCCCTCAGAGGCTACAAATGTTTTTGGGACATTCAGAGCTCTCTGATAATTTTTTGGGACACCAACATTTTCTAGACTTTAGGGGGTCTATGATGCCTGTAAACTCCCTTTTTTGGGCCTCCAAAGTTTTCTATATTTTTGCAGCCCTAAGATGCATTTTAAGGCATTTTTGGGGCTGCTAACATATTCTGAACTTTCAGGGTGTAAGATGCATTTTTCGTGCCAAAAACTATTTTTGGTAATTTCAGTGGTCTAGGATGCAGGTTAATGCCCCTTATAGGCTACAAATGTTTTTGGGACATTCGGAGCTCTCTGACAGTTTTTTGGGCCACCAACATTTTCTGGACTTTAGGGGGTCTAGGATGCCTGTAAACCCCTTTTTTGGACCTCCAAAGTTTTCAATATGTTTGCAGCCTAAAATGCATTTTAAGGCCTTTTTTGGGCTGCTAATATATTCTGAACTTTCAGCGGTGTAGGTTGCATTTTTCGTGCAATGAATATTTTTGGGAATTTCAGTGGTCTAGGATGCGGTTTAATGCCCATTTCAGGGTGCAAATATTTTTGGGACATTCAGAACTTTCTGACACAGTATTTAGGCCACCAACATTTTCTGGAGTTTAGTGGGTCTAGGATGCCTGTAAACCCTTTTTTGGACCTCCAAATTTGTCAATATTTTTGCAGCCTAAAATGCATTTTAAGGCCTTTTTTGGGCTGCTAACACATTCTGAACTTTCAGCGGTGTAGGATGCATTTTTCGTGCCATGAATATTTTTGGGAATTTCAGTGGTCTAGGATGCGGGTTAATGCCCATTTCAGGCTGCAAATATTTTTGGGACATTCCGAGCTTTCTGACACAGTTTTTAGGCCACCAACATTTTCTGGACTTTAGGGGGTCTAGGATGCCTGTAAACCCCTTTTTTGGGCCTCCAAAGTTTTCTACATTTTTGCAGCCATAAGATGCATTTTAAGGCATTTTTCTGGGCTTCTAACATATTCTGAACTTTCAGCGGTGCAGGATGCATTTTTCGTGCCATAAATATTTTTGGGAATTTCAGTGGTCTAGGATGCGGGTTAATGCCCATTTCAGGCTGCAAATGTTTTTGGGACATTCAGAGCTCTCTGACACAGTTTTTGGGCCACCAACATTTTCCGGACTTTAGGGGGTCTAGGATGACTGTAAACCCCTTTTTTGGGCCTCTAAAGTTTTCAACATTTTTGCAGCCTAAGATGCATATTAATGCCTTTTTTGGGCTGCTAACATATTCTGAACTTTCGGTGGTGTAGGATGCATTTTTCGTGCCATAAATATTTTTGGGAATTTCAGTGGTCTAGGATGCCGGTTAATGCCCATTTCAGGCTGCAAATGTTTTTGGGATATTCAGAGCTCTCTGACACCATTTTTGGGCCACCAACATTTTCTGGACTTTAGGGGGTCTAGGATGCCTGTAAACCCCTTTTTTGGGCCTCCAAAGTTTTCTACATTTTTGCAGCCCTAAGATGCATGTTATGGCCTTTTTTGGGCTGCTAACATATTCTGAACTTTCAGCGGTGTAGGATGCATTTTTCTTGCCATGAATATTTTTGGGAATTTCAGTGGTCTATGATGCGGTTTAATGCCCATTTCAGGCTGCAAATATTTTTGGGACATTCAGACCTTTCTGACACAGTTTTTAGGCCACCAACATTTTCTGGACTTTAGGGGGTCTGGTATGCCTGTAAACCCCTTTTTTGGGCCTCCAAAGTTTTCAACATTTTTGCAGCCTAAGATGCATTTTGAGGCCTTTTTTGGGCTACTATCATATTCTGAAATTTCAGGGGTGTAGGATGCATTTTTCGTGCCATAAATATTTTTGGGAATTTCAGTGGTCTAGAATGCGGGTTAATGCCCATTTCAGGCTGCAAATGTTTTTGGGATATTCAGAGCTCTCTGACTCCGTTTTTGGGCAACTAACATTTTCTGGACTTTAGGGGGTCTAGGATGCCTGTAAACCCCTTTTTTGGGCCTCCAAAGTTTTCAACATTTTTGCAGCCTAAGATGCATTTTAAGGCCTTTTTTGGGCTGCTATCATATTCTGAACTTTCAGTGGTGCAGGATGCATGTTATTTCCATAAATATTTTTGGGAATTTCAGTGGCTAAGATGCGGGTTAATGCCCATTTCAGGCTGCAAATGTTTTTGGGATATTCAGAGCTCTCTGACGCCGTTTTTGGGCCACCAACATTTTCTGGACTTTAGGGGGTCTAGGATGCCTTTAAACCCCTTTTTTTGGGCCTCCAAAGTTTTCTATATTTTTGCAGCCCTAAGATGCATGTTATGGCCTTTTTTGGGCTGCTAACATATTCTGAACTTTCAGCGGTGTAGGATGCGTTTTCCTGACATAAATATTTTTGGGAATTTCAGTGGTCTAGGATACGTGTTAATGCCCCTTATGGGCTACAAATGTTTTGGGGCTATTCAGAGCTCTCTGACACCGTTATTTGGCCACCAACATTTTCTGGACTTTAGGGGGTCTAGGATGCCTGTAAACCCCTTTTTTGGGCCTCCAAAGTTTTCAACATTTTTGCAGCCTAAGATGGATTTTAAGGCCTTTTTTGGGCCGCTATCATATTCTGAACTTTCAGGGGTGTAGGATGCATTTTTTCGTGCACAAAATATTTTTGGGGATTTCAGTGGTCTAGGATGCGGTTTAATACCCATTTCAGGCTGCAAATATTTTTGGGACATTCAGAACTTTCTGACACAGTTTTTAGGCCACCAACATTTTCTGGACTTTAGGGGGTCTAGGATGCCTGTAAACCCCTTTTTTGGGCCTCCAAAGTTTTCAACATTTTTGCAGCCTAAGATGGATTTTAAGGCCTTTTTTGGGCCGCTATCATATTCTGAACTTTCAGGGGTGTAGGATGCATTTTTTCGTGCACAAAATATTTTTGGGGATTTCAGTGGTCTAGGATGCGGTTTAATACCCATTTCAGGCTGCAAATATTTTTGGGACATTCAGAACTTTCTGACACAGTTTTTAGGCCACCAACATTTTCTGGACTTTAGGGGGTCTAGGATGCCTGTAAACCCCTTTTTTGGGCCTCTAAAATTTTCAACATTTTTGCAGCCTAAGATGCATTTTAAGGCCTTTTTTTGGGCTGCTAACGTATTCTGAACTTTCAGCGGTGTAGGATGCATTTTTCGTGCCATAAATATTTTTTGGGATTTTCAGTGCTCTAAGATGCGGGTTAATGCCCCTTTCAGGCTGCAAATGTTTTTGAGACATTCAGAGCTCTCATCCTGTTTTTGGGCCACCAACATTTTCTGGACTTCAGGGGATCTAGGATGCCTGTAAACCCCTTTTTTGGGCCTCCAAAGTTTTCTGCATGTTTGCAGCCCTAAAATGCATTTTAAGGCATTTTTTGGGCTGCTAACATATTCTGAACTTTCAGGATGTAAGATGCATTTTTTGTGCCAAAACAATTTTTGGGAATTTCAGTGGTCTAGGATGCAGGTTAATGCCCCTCAGAGGCTACAAATGTTTTTGGGACATTCAGAGCTCTCTGATAATTTTTTGGGACACCAACATTTTCTAGACTTTAGGGGGTCTATGATGCCTGTAAACTCCCTTTTTTGGGCCTCCAAAGTTTTCTATATTTTTGCAGCCCTAAGATGCATTTTAAGGCATTTTTGGGGCTGCTAACATATTCTGAACTTTCAGGGTGTAAGATGCATTTTTCGTGCCAAAAACTATTTTTGGTAATTTCAGTGGTCTAGGATGCAGGTTAATGCCCCTTATAGGCTACAAATGTTTTTGGGACATTCGGAGCTCTCTGACAGTTTTTTGGGCCACCAACATTTTCTGGACTTTAGGGGGTCTAGGATGCCTGTAAACCCCTTTTTTGGACCTCCAAAGTTTTCAATATTTTTGCAGCCTAAAATGCATTTTAAGGCCTTTTTTGGGCTGCTAATATATTCTGAACTTTCAGCGGTGTAGGTTGCATTTTTCGTGCAATGAATATTTTTGGGAATTTCAGTGGTCTAGGATGCGGTTTAATGCCCATTTCAGGGTGCAAATATTTTTGGGACATTCAGAACTTTCTGACACAGTATTTAGGCCACCAACATTTTCTGGAGTTTAGTGGGTCTAGGATGCCTGTAAACCCTTTTTTGGACCTCCAAATTTGTCAATATTTTTGCAGCCTAAAATGCATTTTAAGGCCTTTTTTGGGCTGCTAACACATTCTGAACTTTCAGCGGTGTAGGATGCATTTTTCGTGCCATGAATATTTTTGGGAATTTCAGTGGTCTAGGATGCGGGTTAATGCCCATTTCAGGCTGAAAATATTTTTGGGACATTCCGAGCTTTCTGACACAGTTTTTAGGCCACCAACATTTTCTGGACTTTAGGGGGTCTAGGATGCCTGTAAACCCCTTTTTCGGGCCTCCAAAGTTGTCTACATTTTTGCAGCCCTAAGATGCATTTTAAGGCATTTTTGGGGCTGCTTACATATTCTGAACTTTCAGGGTGTAAGATGCATTTTTCGTGCCAAAACTATTTTTGGGAATTTCAGTGGTCTAGGATGCAGGTTAATGCCCCTTATAGGCTACAAATGTTTTTGGGACATTCGGAGCTCTCTGAGAGTTTTTTGGGCCACCAACATTTTCTGGACTTTAGGGGTCTAGGATGCCTGTAAACCCCTTTTTTGGGCCTCCAAAGTTTTCAACATTTTTGCAGCCTAAAATGTATTTTAAGGCCTTTTTTGGGCTGCTAACATATTCTGAACTTTCAGCGGTGTAGGATGCATTTTTCGTGCAATGAATATTTTTGGGAATTTCAGTGGTCTAGGATGCGGTTTAATACCCATTTCAGGCTGCAAATATTTTTGGGACATTCAGAACTTTCTGACACAGTTTTTAGGCCACCAACATTTTCTGGACTTTAGGGGGTCTAGGATGCCTGTAAACCCCTTTTTTGGGCCTCTAAAATTTTCAAGATTTTTGCAGCCTAAGATGCATTTTAAGGCCTTTTTTTGGGCTGCTAACGCATTCTGAACTTTCAGCGGTGTAGGATGCATTTTTCGTGCCATAAATATTTTTTGGGATTTTCAGTGCTCTAAGATGCGGGTTAATGCCCCTTTCAGGCTGCAAATGTTTTTGAGACATTCAGAGCTCTCATCCTGTTTTTGGGCCACCAACATTTTCTGGACTTCAGGGGATCTAGGATGCCTGTAAACCCCTTTTTTGGGCCTCCAAAGTTTTCTGCATGTTTGCAGCCCTAAAATGCATTTTAAGGCATTTTTTGGGCTGCTAACATATTCTGAACTTTCAGGATGTAAGATGCATTTTTTGTGCCAAAACAATTTTTGGGAATTTCAGTGGTCTAGGATGCAGGTTAATGCCCCTCAGAGGCTACAAATGTTTTTGGGACATTCAGAGCTCTCTGATAATTTTTTGGGACACCAACATTTTCTAGACTTTAGGGGGTCTATGATGCCTGTAAACTCCCTTTTTTGGGCCTCCAAAGTTTTCTATATTTTTGCAGCCCTAAGATGCATTTTAAGGCATTTTTGGGGCTGCTAACATATTCTGAACTTTCAGGGTGTAAGATGCATTTTTCGTGCCAAAAACTATTTTTGGTAATTTCAGTGGTCTAGGATGCAGGTTAATGCCCCTTATAGGCTACAAATGTTTTTGGGACATTCGGAGCTCTCTGACAGTTTTTTGGGCCACCAACATTTTCTGGACTTTAGGGGGTCTAGGATGCCTGTAAACCCCTTTTTTGGACCTCCAAAGTTTTCAATATGTTTGCAGCCTAAAATGCATTTTAAGGCCTTTTTTGGGCTGCTAATATATTCTGAACTTTCAGCGGTGTAGGTTGCATTTTTCGTGCAATGAATATTTTTGGGAATTTCAGTGGTCTAGGATGCGGTTTAATGCCCATTTCAGGGTGCAAATATTTTTGGGACATTCAGAACTTTCTGACACAGTATTTAGGCCACCAACATTTTCTGGAGTTTAGTGGGTCTAGGATGCCTGTAAACCCTTTTTTGGACCTCCAAATTTGTCAATATTTTTGCAGCCTAAAATGCATTTTAAGGCCTTTTTTGGGCTGCTAACACATTCTGAACTTTCAGCGGTGTAGGATGCATTTTTCGTGCCATGAATATTTTTGGGAATTTCAGTGGTCTAGGATGCGGGTTAATGCCCATTTCAGGCTGCAAATATTTTTGGGACATTCCGAGCTTTCTGACACAGTTTTTAGGCCACCAACATTTTCTGGACTTTAGGGGGTCTAGGATGCCTGTAAACCCCTTTTTTGGGCCTCCAAAGTTTTCTACATTTTTGCAGCCATAAGATGCATTTTAAGGCATTTTTCTGGGCTTCTAACATATTCTGAACTTTCAGCGGTGCAGGATGCATTTTTCGTGCCATAAATATTTTTGGGAATTTCAGTGGTCTAGGATGCGGGTTAATGCCCATTTCAGGCTGCAAATGTTTTTGGGACATTCAGAGCTCTCTGACACAGTTTTTGGGCCACCAACATTTTCCGGACTTTAGGGGGTCTAGGATGACTGTAAACCCCTTTTTTGGGCCTCTAAAGTTTTCAACATTTTTGCAGCCTAAGATGCATATTAATGCCTTTTTTGGGCTGCTAACATATTCTGAACTTTCGGTGGTGTAGGATGCATTTTTCGTGCCATAAATATTTTTGGGAATTTCAGTGGTCTAGGATGCCGGTTAATGCCCATTTCAGGCTGCAAATGTTTTTGGGATATTCAGAGCTCTCTGACACCATTTTTGGGCCACCAACATTTTCTGGACTTTAGGGGGTCTAGGATGCCTGTAAACCCCTTTTTTGGGCCTCCAAAGTTTTCTACATTTTTGCAGCCCTAAGATGCATGTTATGGCCTTTTTTGGGCTGCTAACATATTCTGAACTTTCAGCGGTGTAGGATGCATTTTTCTTGCCATGAATATTTTTGGGAATTTCAGTGGTCTATGATGCGGTTTAATGCCCATTTCAGGCTGCAAATATTTTTGGGACATTCAGACCTTTCTGACACAGTTTTTAGGCCACCAACATTTTCTGGACTTTAGGGGGTCTGGTATGCCTGTAAACCCCTTTTTTGGGCCTCCAAAGTTTTCAACATTTTTGCAGCCTAAGATGCATTTTGAGGCCTTTTTTGGGCTACTATCATATTCTGAAATTTCAGGGGTGTAGGATGCATTTTTCGTGCCATAAATATTTTTGGGAATTTCAGTGGTCTAGAATGCGGGTTAATGCCCATTTCAGGCTGCAAATGTTTTTGGGATATTCAGAGCTCTCTGACTCCGTTTTTGGGCAACTAACATTTTCTGGACTTTAGGGGGTCTAGGATGCCTGTAAACCCCTTTTTTGGGCCTCCAAAGTTTTCAACATTTTTGCAGCCTAAGATGCATTTTAAGGCCTTTTTTGGGCTGCTATCATATTCTGAACTTTCAGTGGTGCAGGATGCATGTTATTTCCATAAATATTTTTGGGAATTTCAGTGGCTAAGATGCGGGTTAATGCCCATTTCAGGCTGCAAATGTTTTTGGGATATTCAGAGCTCTCTGACGCCGTTTTTGGGCCACCAACATTTTCTGGACTTTAGGGGGTCTAGGATGCCTTTAAACCCCTTTTTTTGGGCCTCCAAAGTTTTCTATATTTTTGCAGCCCTAAGATGCATGTTATGGCCTTTTTTGGGCTGCTAACATATTCTGAACTTTCAGCGGTGTAGGATGCGTTTTCCTGACATAAATATTTTTGGGAATTTCAGTGGTCTAGGATACGTGTTAATGCCCCTTATGGGCTACAAATGTTTTGGGGCTATTCAGAGCTCTCTGACACCGTTATTTGGCCACCAACATTTTCTGGACTTTAGGGGGTCTAGGATGCCTGTAAACCCCTTTTTTGGGCCTCCAAAGTTTTCAACATTTTTGCAGCCTAAGATGGATTTTAAGGCCTTTTTTGGGCCGCTATCATATTCTGAACTTTCAGGGGTGTAGGATGCATTTTTTCGTGCACAAAATATTTTTGGGGATTTCAGTGGTCTAGGATGCGGGTTAATGCCCATTTCAGGCTGCAAATGTTTTTGGGACATTCAGAGCTTTCTGACACAGTTTTTAGGCCACCAACATTTTCTGGACTTTAGGGGGTCTAGGATGCCTGTAAACCCCTTTTTTGGGCCTCCAAAGTTTTCAATATTTTTGCAGCCTAAGATGCATTTTAAGGCCTTTTTTGGGCTGCTAACATATTCTGAACTTTCAGCGGTGTAGGATGCATTTTTCGTGCAATGAATATTTTTGGGAATTTCAGTGGTCTAGGATGCGGTTTAATGCCCATTTCAGGCTGCAAATATTTTTGGGACATTCAGAGCTTTCTGACACAGTTTTTAGGCCACCAACATTTTCTGGACTTTAGGGGGTCTAGGATGCATGTAAACCCCTTTTTTGGGCCTCCAAAGTTTTCAACATTTTTGCAGCCTAAGATGCATTTTAAGGCCTTTTTTGGGCTGCTATCATATTCTGAACTTTCAGCGGTGCAGGATGCATTTTTCGTGCACAAAATATTTTTGGGAATTTCAGTGGTCTAGGATGAGGGTTAATGCCCATTTCAGGCTGCACGTGTTTTTGGGACATTCAGAGCTCTCTGACACAGTTTTTGGGCCACCAACATTTTCTGGACTTTAGGGGGTCTAGGATGCCTGTAAACCCCTTTTTTGGGTCTCCAAAGTTTTCAACATTTTTGCAGCCTAAGATGGATTTTAAGGCCTTTTTTTGGCTGCTATCATATTCTGAACTTTCAGGGGTGTAGGATGCATTTTTTCATGCACAAAATATTTTTGGGGATTTCAGTGGTCTAGGATGCGGGTTAATGCCCATTTCAGGCTGCAAATGTTTTTGGGATATTCAGAGCTCTCTGACACCATTTTTGGGCCACCAACATTTTCTGGACTTTAGGGGGTCTAGGATGCCTTTAAACCCCTTTTTTGGGCCTCCAAAGTTTTCAACATTTGTGCAGCCTAAGATGCATTTTAAGGCCTTTTTTAAGCTGCTAACATATTCTGAAATTTCAGGGGTTAGGATACATTTTTCGTGCACAAAATATTTTTGGGATTTTCAGTGCTCTAGGATGCGGGTTAATGCCCCTTTCCAGCTGCAAATGTTTTTGAGACATTCAGAGCTCTCTGACCCAGTTTTTGGGCCACCAACATTTTCTGAACTTTAGGGGTCTAGGATGCCTGTAAAGCCCTTTTTTGGACCTCCAAAGTTTTCAATATTTTTGCAGCCTAAGATGCATTTTAAGGCCTTTTTTGGGCTGCTAACATATTCTGAACTTTCAGCGGTGTAGGATGCATTTTTCGTGCAATGAATATTTTTGGGAATTTCAGTGGTCTAGGATGCGGTTTAATGCCCATTTCAGGCTGCAAATATTTTTGGGACATTCAGAACTTTCTGACACAGTTTTTAGGCCACCAACATTTTCTGGACTTTAGGGGGTCTAGGATGCCTGTAAACCCCTTTTTTGGACCTCCAAATTTGTCAATATTTTTGCAGCCTAAGATGCATTTTAATGCCTTTTTTGGGCTGCCAACATATTCTGAACTTTCAGCGGTGTAGGATGCATTTTTCGTGCCATGAATATTTTTGGGAATTTCAGTGGTCTAGGATGCGGGTTAATGCCCATTTCAGGCTGCAAATGTTTTTGGGACATTCAGAACTTTCTGACACAGGTTTTAGGCCACCAACATTTTCTGGACTTTAGGGGGTCTAGGATGCCTGTAAACCCCTTTTTTGGACCTCCAAATTTGTCAATATTTTTGCAGCCTAAGATGCATTTTAATGCCTTTTTTGGGCTGCCAACATATTCTGAACTTTCAGCGGTGTAGGATGCATTTTTCGTGCCATGAATATTTTTGGGAATTTCAGTGGTCTAGGATGCGGGTTAATGCCCATTTCAGGCTGCAAATGTTTTTGGGATATTCAGAGCTCTCTGACACCGTTTTTGGGCAACCAACATTTTCTGGACTTTAGGGGGTCTAGGATGCCTGTAAACCCCTTTTTTGGGCCTCTAAAGTTTTCAACATGTTTGCAGCCTAAGATGCATATTAAGGCCTTTTTTGGGCTGCTATCATATTCTGAACTTTCACTGGTGCAGGATGCATGTTATTTCCATAAATATTTTTGGGAATTTCAGTGGTCTAGGATGCGGGTTAATGCCCATTTCAGGCTGCAAATGTTTTTGGGATATTCAGAGCTCTCTGACACCGTTTTTGGGCCACCAACATTTTCTGGACTTTAGGGGGTCTAGGATGCCTGTAAACCCCTTTTTTGGGCCTCCAAAGTTTTCTACATTTTTGCAGCCCTAAGGTGCATGTTATGGCCTTTTTTGGGCTGCTAACATATTCTGAACTTTCAGTGGTGTAGGATGCATTTTTCGTGCCATAAATATTTTTGGGAATTTCAGTGGTCTAGGATGCGGGTTAATGCCCATTTCAGGCTGCAAATGTTTTTGGGATATTCAGAGCTTTCTGACACAGTTTTTAGGCCACCAACATTTTCTGGACTTTAGGGGGTCTAGAATGCCTGTAAACCCCTTTTTGGGCCTCCAAAGTTTTCTACATTTTTGCAGCCATAAGATGCATTTTAAGGCATTTTTTGGGCTTCTAACATATTCTGAACTTTCAGGGTGTAAGATGCATTTTTTGTGCCATAAATATTTTTGGGAATTTCAGTGGTCTAGGATGCGGGTTAATGCCCATTTCAGGCTGCAAATGTTTTTGGGATATTCAGAGCTTTCTGACACAGTTTTTAGGCCACCAACATTTTCTGGACTTTAGGGGGTCTAGAATGCCTGTAAACCCCTTTTTGGGCCTCCAAAGTTTTCTACATTTTTGCAGCCATAAGATGCATTTTAAGGCATTTTTTGGGCTTCTAACATATTCTGAACTTTCAGGGTGTAAGATGCATTTTTTGTGCCATAAATATTTTTGGGAATTTCAGTGGTCTAGGATGCGGGTTAATGCCCATTTCAGGCTGCAAATGTTTTTGGGATATTCAGAGCTTTCTGACACAGTTTTTAGGCCACCAACATTTTCTGGACTTTAGGGGGTCTAGGATGCCTGTAAACCCCTTTTTTGGGCCTCTAAAGTTTTCAACATGTTTGCAGCCTAAGATGCATATTAAGGCCTTTTTTGGGCTGCTATCATATTCTGAACTTTCAGTGGTGCAGGATGCATGTTATTTCCATAAATATTTTTGGGAATTTCAGTGGTCTAGGATGCGGGTTAATGCCCATTTCAGGCTGCAAATGTTTTTGGGATATTCAGAGCTCTCTGACACCGTTTTTGGGCCACCAACATTTTCTGGACTTTAGGGGGTCTAGGATGCCTGTAAACCCCTTTTTTGGGCCTCCAAAGTTTTCTAAATTTTTGCAGCCCTAAGGTGCATGTTATGGCCTTTTTTGGGCTGCTAACATATTCTGAACTTTCAGTGGTGTAGGATGCATTTTTCGTGCCATAAATATTTTTGGGAATTTCAGTGGTCTAGGATGCGGGTTAATGCCCATTTCAGGCTGCAAATGTTTTTGGGATATTCAGAGCTTTCTGACACAGTTTTTAGGCCACCAACATTTTCTGGACTTTAGGGGGTCTAGAATGCCTGTAAACCCCTTTTTGGGCCTCCAAAGTTTTCTACATTTTTGCAGCCATAAGATGCATTTTAAGGCATTTTTTGGGCTTCTAACATATTCTGAACTTTCAGGGTGTAAGATGCATTTTTTGTGCCATAAATATTTTTGGGAATTTCAGTGGTCTAGGATGCGGGTTAATGCCCATTTCAGGCTGCAAATGTTTTTGGGATATTCAGAGCTCTCTGACACCGTTTTTGGGCCACCAACATTTTCTGGACTTTAGGGGGTCTAGGATGCCTGTAAACCCCTTTTTTGGGGCCTCCAAAGTTTTCAACATTTTTGGAGCCTAAGATGGATTTTAAGGCCTTTTTTTGGCTGCTATCATATTCTGAACTTTCAGGGGTGTAGGATGCATTTTTTCATGCACAAAATATTTTTGGGGATTTCAGTGGTCTAGGATGCGGGTTAATGCCCATTTCAGGCTGCAAATGTTTTTGGGATATTCAGAGCTCTCTGACACCGTTTTTGGGCCACCAACATTTTCTGGACTTTAGGGGGTCTAGGATGCCTGTAAACCCCTTTTTTGGGCCTCCAAAGTGTTCAACATTTGTGCAGCCTAAGATGCATTTTAAGGCCTTTTTTGAGCTGCTAACATATTCTGAAATTTCAGGGGTTAGGATGCATTTTTCGTGCACAAAATATTTTTGGGATTTTCAGTGCTCTAGGATGCGGGTTAATGCCCCTTTCCGGCTGCAAATGTTTTTGAGACATTCAGAGCTCTCTGACCCAGTTTTTGGGCCACCAACATTTTCTGGACTTTAGGGGTCTAGGATGCCTGTAAAGCCCTTTTTTGGACCTCCAAAGTTTTCAATATTTTTGCAGCCTAAGATGCATTTTAAGGCCTTTTTTGGGCTGCTAACATATTCTGAACTTTCAGCGGTGTAGGATGCATTTTTCGTGCCATGAATATTTTTGGGAATTTCAGTGGTCTAGGATGCGGTTTAATGCCCATTTCAGGCTGCAAATGTTTTTGGGATATTCAGAGCTCTCTGACACCGTTTTTGGGCCACCAACATTTTCTGGACTTTAGGGGGTCTAGGATGCCTGTAAACCCCTTTTTTGGGCCTCCAAAGTTTTCTACATTTTTGCAGCCATAAGATGCATTTTAAGGCATTTTTCTGGGCTTCTAACATATTCTGAACTTTCAACGGTGCAGGATGCATTTTTCGTGCCATAAATATTTTTGGGAATTTCAGTGGTCTAGGATGCGGGTTAATGCCCATTTCAGGCTGCAAATGTTTTTGGGACATTCAGAGCTCTCTGACACAGTTTTTGGGCCACCAACAATTTCCGGACTTTAGGGGGTCTAGGATGACTGTAAACCCCTTTTTTGGGCCTCTAAAGTTTTCAACATTTTTGCAGCCTAAGATGCATATTAATGCCTTTTTTGGGCTGCTAACATATTCTGAACTTTCGGTGGTGTAGGATGCATTTTTCGTGCCATAAATATTTTTGGGAATTTCAGTGGTCTAGGATGCGGGTTAATGCCCATTTCAGGCTGCAAATGTTTTTGGGATATTCAGAGCTCTCTGACACCATTTTTGGGCCACCAACATTTTCTGGACTTTAGGGGGTCTAGGATGCCTGTAAACCCCTTTTTTGGGCCTCCAAAGTTTTCTACATTTTTGCAGCCCTAAGATGCATGTTATGGCCTTTTTTGGGCTGCTAACATATTCTGAACTTTCAGCGGTGTAGGATGCATTTTTCTTGCCATGAATATTTTTGGGAATTTCAGTGGTCTAGGATGCGGTTTAATGCCCATTTCAGGCTGCAAATATTTTTGGGACATTCAGAGCTTTCTGACACAGTTTTTAGGCCACCAACATTTTCTGGACTTTAGGGGGTCTGGTATGCCTGTAAACCCCTTTTTTGGGCCTCCAAAGTTTTCAACATTTTTGCAGCCTAAGATGCATTTTGAGGCCTTTTTTGGGCTACTATCATATTCTGAAATTTCAGGGGTGTAGGATGCATTTTTCGTGCCATAAATATTTTTGGGAATTTCAGTGGTCTAGAATGTGGGTTAATGCCCATTTCAGGCTGCAAATGTTTTCTAGGATATTCAGAGCTCTCTGACACCGTTTTTGGGCAACTAACATTTTCTGGACTTTAGGGGGTCTAGGATGCCTGTAAACCCCTTTTTTGGGCCTCCAAAGTTTTCAACATTTTTGCAGCCTAAGATGCATTTTAAGGCCTTTTTTGGGCTGCTATCATATTCTGAACTTTCAGTGGTCCAGGATGCATGTTATTTCAATAAATATTTTTGGGAATTTCAGTGGCTAAGATGCGGGTTAATGCCCATTTCAGGCTGCAAATGTTTTTGGGATATTCAGAGCTCGCTGACGCTGTTTTTGGGCCACCAACATTTTCTGGACTTTAGGGGGTCTAGGATGCCTTTAAACCCCTTTTTTTGGGCCTCCAAAGTTTTCTACATTTTTGCAGCCCTAAGATGCATGTTATGGCCTTTTTTGGGCTGCTAACATATTCTGAACTTTCAGCGGTGCAGGATGCGTTTTTCCTGACATAAATATTTTTGGGAATTTCAGTGGTCTAGGATACGTGTTAATGCCCCTTCTGCGCTACAAATGTTTTTGGGATATTCAGAGCTCTCTGACACCTTTTTTGGGCATCCAACATTTTCTGGACTTTAGGGGGTCTAGGATGACTGTAAACCCCTTTTTTGGGCCTCTAAAGTTTTCAACATGTTTGCAGCCTAAGATGCATATTAAGGCCTTTTTTGGGCTGCTATCATATTCTGAACTTTCAGGGGTGTAGGATGCATTTTTCGTGCACAAAATATTTTTGGGAATTTCAGTGGTCTTGGATGCGGGTTAATGCCCATTTCAGGCTGCAAATGTTTTTGGGACATTCAGAGCTCTCTGACACAGTTTTTGGGCCACCAACTTTTTCTGGACTTTAGGGGGTCTAGGATGCCTGTAAACCCCTTTTTTGGGCCTCTAAAGTTTTCAACATTTTTGCAGCTTAAAATGCATTTTAAGGCCTATTTTGGGCTGCTATCATATTCTGAACTTTCAGTGGTGCAGGATGCATGTTATTTCCATAAATATTTTTGGGATTTTCAGTGCTCTAGGATGCGGGTTAATGCCCCTTTCCGGCTGCAAATGTTTTTGAGACATTCAGAGCTCTCTGACCCTGTTTTTGGGCCACCAATATTTTCTGGACTTTAGGAGTCTAGGATGCCTGTAAAGCCCTTTTTTGGACCTTCAAAGTTATCAACATTTTTGCAGCCTAAGATGCATTTTAAGGCCTATTTTGGGCTGCTATCATATTCTGAACTTTCAGTGGTGCAGGATGCATGTTATTTCCATAAATATTTTTGGGAATTTCAGTGGTCTAGGATGCGGGTTAATGCCCATTTCAGGCTGCAAATGTTTTTGGGATATTCAGAGCTCTCTGACACCGTTTTAGGGCCACCAACATTTTCTGGACTTTTGGGGGTCTAGGATGCCTGTAAACCCCTTTTTTGGGCCTCCAAAGTTTTCAACATTTTTGCAGCCTAAGATGGATTTTAAGGCCTTTTTTTGGCTGCTATCATATTCTGAACTTTCAGGGGTGTAGGATGCATTTTTTCATGCACAAAATATTTTTGGGGATTTCAGTGGGCTAGGATGCGGGTTAATGCCCATTTCAGGCTGCAAATGTTTTTGGGATATTCAGAGCTCTCTGACACCGTTTTTGGGCCACCAACATTTTCTGAACTTTAGGGGGTCTAGGATGCCTGTAAACCCCTTTTTTGGGCCTCCAAAGATTTCAACATTTGTGCAGCCTAAGATGCATTTTAATGCCTTTTTTGAGCTGCTAAGATATTCTGAAATTTCAGGGGTTAGGATGCATTTTTCGTGCACAAAATATTTTTGGGATTTTCAGTGCTCTAGGATGCGGGTTAATGCCCCTTTCCGGCTGCAAATGTTTTTGAGACATTCAGAGCTCTCTGACCCTGTTTTTGGGCCACCAACATTTTCTGGATTTTAGGGGTCTAGGATGCCTGTAAAGCCCTTTTTTGGACCTCCAAAGTTTTCAATATTTTTGCAGCCTAAGATGCATTTTAAGGCCTTTTTTGGGCTGCTAACATATTCTGAACTTTCAGTGGTGCAGGATGCATGTTATTTCCATAAATATTTTTGGGATTTTCAGTGCTCTAGGATGCGGGTTAATGCCCCTTTCCGGCTGCAAATGTTTTTGAGACATTCAGAGCTCTCTGACCCTGTTTTTGGGCCACCAACATTTTCTGGATTTTAGGGGTCTAGGATGCTTGTAAAGCCCTTTTTTGGACCTCCAAAGTTTTCAATATTTTTGCAGCCTAAAATGCATATTAAGGCCTTTTTTGGGCTGCTAACATATTCTGAACTTTCAGCGGTGTAGGATGCGTTTTTCCTGCCATAAATATTTTTGGGAATTTCAGTGGTTAAGGATGCGGGTTAATGCCCATTTCAGGCTGCAAATGTTTTTGGGACATTCAGAGCTTTCTGACACAGTTTTTAGGCCACCAACATTTTCTGGACTTTAGGGGGTCTAGGATGCCTGTAAACCCCTTTTTTGGGCCTCCAAAGTTTTCTACATTTTTGCAGCCATAAGATGCATTTTAAGGCATTTTTTGGGCTTCTAACATATTCTGAACTTTCAGGGTGTAAGATGCATTTTTCGTACCATAAATATTTTTGGGAATTTCAGTGGTCTAGGATACGTGTTAATGCCCCTTCTGGGGTACAAATGTTTTTGGGATATTCAGAGCTCTCTGACCCTGTTTTTGGGCCACCAATATTTTCTGGACTTTAGGGGTCTAGGATGCCTGTAAAGCCCTTTTTTGGACCTCCAAAGTTTTCAATATTTTTGCAGCCTAAGATGCATTTTAAGGCCTTTTTTGGGCTGCTAACATATTCTGAACTTTCAGCGGTGTAGGATGCATTTTTCGTGCCATGAATATTTTTGGGAATTTCAGTGGTCTAGGATGCGGTTTAATGCCCATTTCAGGCTGCAAATATTTTTGGGACATTCAGAGCTTTCTGACACAGTTTTTAGGCCACCAATATTTTCTGGACTTTAGGGGGTCTAGGATGCCTGTAAACCCCTTTTTTGGACCTTCAAAGTTATCAACATTTTTGCAGCCTAAGATGCATTTCAAGGCCTTTTTTGGGCTGCTAACATATTCTGAACTTTCAATGGTGCAGGATGCATGTTATTTCCATAAATATTTTTGGGAATTTCAGTGGTCTAGGATGCGGGTTAATGCCCATTTCAGGCTGCAAATGTTTTTGGGATATTCAGAGCTCTCTGACACCGTTTTTGGGCCACCAACATTTTCTGGACTTTTGGGGGTCTAGGATGCCTGTAAACCCCTTTTTTGGGCCTCCAAAGTTTTCAACATTTGTGCAGCCTAAAATGGATTTTAAGTCCTTTTTTTGGCTGCTATCATATTCTGAACTTTCAGGGGTGTAGGATGCATTTTTTCATGCACAAAATATTTTTGGGGATTTCAGTGGTCTAGGATGCGGGTTAATGCCCATTTCAGGCTGCAAATGTTTTTGGGATATTCAGAGCTCTCTGACACCGTTTTTGGGCCACCAACATTTTCTGGACTTTAGGGGGTCTAGGATGCCTGTAAACCCCTTTTTTGGGCCTCCAAAGTTTTCAACATTTGTGCAGCCTAAGATGCATTTTAAGGCCTTTTTTGAGCTGCTAACATATTCTGAAATTTCAGGGGTTAGGATGCATTTTTCGTGCACAAAATATTTTTGGGATTTCCAGTGCTCTAGGATGCGGGTTAATGCCCCTTTCCGGCTGCAAATGTTTTTGAGACATTCAGAGCTCTCTGACCCTGTTTTTGGGCCACCAAAATTTTCTGGACTTTAGGGGTCTAGGATGCCTGTAAAGCCCTTTTTTGGACCTCCAAAGTTTTCAATATTTTTGCAGCCTAAGATGCATTTTAAGGCCTTTTTTGGGCTGCTAACATATTCTGAACTTTCAGCGGTGTAGGATGCATTTTTCGTGCCATGAATATTTTTGGGAATTTCAGTGGTCTAGGATGCGGTTTAATGCCCATTTCAGGCTGCAAATATCTTTGGGACATTCAGAGCTTTCTGACACAGTTTTTAGGCCACCAACATTTTCTGGACTTTAGGGGGTCTAGGATGCCTGTAAACCCCTTTTTTGGACCTTCAAAGTTATCAAATCTTTTGCAGCCTAAGATGCATTTTAAGGCCTTTTTTGGGCTGCTAACATATTCTGAACTTTCAGTGGTGTAAGATGCATTTTCCGTGCCAAAACTATTTTTGGGAATTTCAGTGGTCGAGGATGCAGGTTAATGCCCATTTCAGGCTGCAAATGTTTTTGGGACATTCCGAGCTTTCTGACACAGTTTCTAGGCCACCAACATTTTCTGGACTTTAGGGGATCTAGGATGACTGTAAACCCCTTTTTTGGGCCTCCAAATTTTTCAACATTTTTGCAGCCTAAGATGCATTTTAAGGCCTATTTTGGGCTGCTATCATATTCTGAACTTTCAGTGGTGCAGGATGCATGTTATTTCCATAAATATTTTTGGGAATTTCAGTGGTCTAGGATGCGGGTTAATGCCCATTTCAGGCTGCAAATGTTTTTGGGATATTCAAAGCTATCTGACACCGTTTTTGGGCAACCAACATTTTCTGGACTTTAGGGGGTCTAGGATGACTGTAAACCCCTTTTTTGGGCCTCCAAAGTTTTCAACATTTTTGCAGCCTAAGATGCATTTTAAGACCTATTTTGGGCTGCTATCATATTCTGAACTTTCAGTGGTGCAGGATGCATGTTATTTCCATAAATATTTTTGGGAATTTCAGTGGTCTAGGATGCGGGTTAATGCCCATTTCAGGCTGCAAATGTTTTTGGGATATTCAGAGCTATCTGACACCGTTTTTGGGCAACCAACATTTTCTGGACTTTAGGGGGTCTAGGATGCCTGTAAACCCCTTTTTTGGGCCTCTAAAGTTTTCAACATTTTTGCAGCCTAAGATGCATTTTAAGGCCTTTTTTTGGGCTGCTAACATATTCTGAACTTTCAGCGGTGTAGGATGCATTTTTTGTGCCATAAATATTTTTGGGAATTTCAGTGGTCTAGGATGCGGGTTAATGCCCATTTCAGGCTGCAAATGTTTTTGGGATATTCAGAGCTCTCTGACACAGTTTTTGGGCCACCAACTTTTTCTGGACTTTAGGGGGTCTAGGATGCCTGTAAACCCCTTTTTTGGGCCTCTAAAGTTTTCAACATTTTTGCAGCTTAAAATGCATTTTAAGGCCTATTTTGGGCTGCTATCATATTCTGAACTTTCAGTGGTGCAGGATGCATGTTATTTCCATAAATATTTTTGGGATTTTCAGTGCTCTAGGATGCGGGTTAATGCCCCTTTCCGGCTGCAAATGTTTTTGAGACATTCAGAGCTCTCTGACCCTGTTTTTGGGCCACCAATATTTTCTGGACTTTAGGAGTCTAGGATGCCTGTAAAGCCCTTTTTTGGACCTTCAAAGTTATCAACATTTTTGCAGCCTAAGATGCATTTTAAGGCCTATTTTGGGCTGCTATCATATTCTGAACTTTCAGTGGTGCAGGATGCATGTTATTTCCATAAATATTTTTGGGAATTTCAGTGGTCTAGGATGCGGGTTAATGCCCATTTCAGGCTGCAAATGTTTTTGGGATATTCAGAGCTCTCTGACACCGTTTTAGGGCCACCAACATTTTCTGGACTTTTGGGGGTCTAGGATGCCTGTAAACCCCTTTTTTGGGCCTCCAAAGTTTTCAACATTTTTGCAGCCTAAGATGGATTTTAAGGCCTTTTTTTGGCTGCTATCATATTCTGAACTTTCAGGGGTGTAGGATGCATTTTTTCATGCACAAAATATTTTTGGGGATTTCAGTGGGCTAGGATGCGGGTTAATGCCCATTTCAGGCTGCAAATGTTTTTGGGATATTCAGAGCTCTCTGACACCGTTTTTGGGCCACCAACATTTTCTGAACTTTAGGGGGTCTAGGATGCCTGTAAACCCCTTTTTTGGGCCTCCAAAGATTTCAACATTTGTGCAGCCTAAGATGCATTTTAATGCCTTTTTTGAGCTGCTAAGATATTCTGAAATTTCAGGGGTTAGGATGCATTTTTCGTGCACAAAATATTTTTGGGATTTTCAGTGCTCTAGGATGCGGGTTAATGCCCCTTTCCGGCTGCAAATGTTTTTGAGACATTCAGAGCTCTCTGACCCTGTTTTTGGGCCACCAACATTTTCTGGATTTTAGGGGTCTAGGATGCCTGTAAAGCCCTTTTTTGGACCTCCAAAGTTTTCAATATTTTTGCAGCCTAAGATGCATTTTAAGGCCTTTTTTGGGCTGCTAACATATTCTGAACTTTCAGTGGTGCAGGATGCATGTTATTTCCATAAATATTTTTGGGATTTTCAGTGCTCTAGGATGCGGGTTAATGCCCCTTTCCGGCTGCAAATGTTTTTGAGACATTCAGAGCTCTCTGACCCTGTTTTTGGGCCACCAACATTTTCTGGATTTTAGGGGTCTAGGATGCTTGTAAAGCCCTTTTTTGGACCTCCAAAGTTTTCAATATTTTTGCAGCCTAAAATGCATATTAAGGCCTTTTTTGGGCTGCTAACATATTCTGAACTTTCAGCGGTGTAGGATGCGTTTTTCCTGCCATAAATATTTTTGGGAATTTCAGTGGTTAAGGATGCGGGTTAATGCCCATTTCAGGCTGCAAATGTTTTTGGGACATTCAGAGCTTTCTGACACAGTTTTTAGGCCACCAACATTTTCTGGACTTTAGGGGGTCTAGGATGCCTGTAAAGCCCTTTTTTGGGCCTCCAAAGTTTTCTACATTTTTGCAGCCATAAGATGCATTTTAAGGCATTTTTTGGGCTTCTAACATATTCTGAACTTTCAGGGTGTAAGATGCATTTTTCGTACCATAAATATTTTTGGGAATTTCAGTGGTCTAGGATACGTGTTAATGCCCCTTCTGGGGTACAAATGTTTTTGGGATATTCAGAGCTCTCTGACCCTGTTTTTGGGCCACCAATATTTTCTGGACTTTAGGGGTCTAGGATGCCTGTAAAGCCCTTTTTTGGACCTCCAAAGTTTTCAATATTTTTGCAGCCTAAGATGCATTTTAAGGCCTTTTTTGGGCTGCTAACATATTCTGAACTTTCAGCGGTGTAGGATGCATTTTTCGTGCCATGAATATTTTTGGGAATTTCAGTGGTCTAGGATGCGGTTTAATGCCCATTTCAGGCTGCAAATATTTTTGGGACATTCAGAGCTTTCTGACACAGTTTTTAGGCCACCAATATTTTCTGGACTTTAGGGGGTCTAGGATGCCTGTAAACCCCTTTTTTGGACCTTCAAAGTTATCAACATTTTTGCAGCCTAAGATGCATTTCAAGGCCTTTTTTGGGCTGCTAACATATTCTGAACTTTCAATGGTGCAGGATGCATGTTATTTCCATAAATATTTTTGGGAATTTCAGTGGTCTAGGATGCGGGTTAATGCCCATTTCAGGCTGCAAATGTTTTTGGGATATTCAGAGCTCTCTGACACCGTTTTTGGGCCACCAACATTTTCTGGACTTTTGGGGGTCTAGGATGCCTGTAAACCCCTTTTTTGGGCCTCCAAAGTTTTCAACATTTGTGCAGCCTAAAATGGATTTTAAGTCCTTTTTTTGGCTGCTATCATATTCTGAACTTTCAGGGGTGTAGGATGCATTTTTTCATGCACAAAATATTTTTGGGGATTTCAGTGGTCTAGGATGCGGGTTAATGCCCATTTCAGGCTGCAAATGTTTTTGGGATATTCAGAGCTCTCTGACACCGTTTTTGGGCCACCAACATTTTCTGGACTTTAGGGGGTCTAGGATGCCTGTAAACCCCTTTTTTGGGCCTCCAAAGTTTTCAACATTTGTGCAGCCTAAGATGCATTTTAAGGCCTTTTTTGAGCTGCTAACATATTCTGAAATTTCAGGGGTTAGGATGCATTTTTCGTGCACAAAATATTTTTGGGATTTCCAGTGCTCTAGGATGCGGGTTAATGCCCCTTTCCGGCTGCAAATGTTTTTGAGACATTCAGAGCTCTCTGACCCTGTTTTTGGGCCACCAAAATTTTCTGGACTTTAGGGGTCTAGGATGCCTGTAAAGCCCTTTTTTGGACCTCCAAAGTTTTCAATATTTTTGCAGCCTAAGATGCATTTTAAGGCCTTTTTTGGGCTGCTAACATATTCTGAACTTTCAGCGGTGTAGGATGCATTTTTCGTGCCATGAATATTTTTGGGAATTTCAGTGGTCTAGGATGCGGTTTAATGCCCATTTCAGGCTGCAAATATCTTTGGGACATTCAGAGCTTTCTGACACAGTTTTTAGGCCACCAACATTTTCTGGACTTTAGGGGGTCTAGGATGCCTGTAAACCCCTTTTTTGGACCTTCAAAGTTATCAAATCTTTTGCAGCCTAAGATGCATTTTAAGGCCTTTTTTGGGCTGCTAACATATTCTGAACTTTCAGTGGTGTAAGATGCATTTTCCGTGCCAAAACTATTTTTGGGAATTTCAGTGGTCGAGGATGCAGGTTAATGCCCATTTCAGGCTGCAAATGTTTTTGGGACATTCCGAGCTTTCTGACACAGTTTCTAGGCCACCAACATTTTCTGGACTTTAGGGGATCTAGGATGACTGTAAACCCCTTTTTTGGGCCTCCAAATTTTTCAACATTTTTGCAGCCTAAGATGCATTTTAAGGCCTATTTTGGGCTGCTATCATATTCTGAACTTTCAGTGGTGCAGGATGCATGTTATTTCCATAAATATTTTTGGGAATTTCAGTGGTCTAGGATGCGGGTTAATGCCCATTTCAGGCTGCAAATGTTTTTGGGATATTCAAAGCTATCTGACACCGTTTTTGGGCAACCAACATTTTCTGGACTTTAGGGGGTCTAGGATGACTGTAAACCCCTTTTTTGGGCCTCCAAAGTTTTCAACATTTTTGCAGCCTAAGATGCATTTTAAGACCTATTTTGGGCTGCTATCATATTCTGAACTTTCAGTGGTGCAGGATGCATGTTATTTCCATAAATATTTTTGGGAATTTCAGTGGTCTAGGATGCGGGTTAATGCCCATTTCAGGCTGCAAATGTTTTTGGGATATTCAGAGCTATCTGACACCGTTTTTGGGCAACCAACATTTTCTGGACTTTAGGGGGTCTAGGATGCCTGTAAACCCCTTTTTTGGGCCTCTAAAGTTTTCAACATTTTTGCAGCCTAAGATGCATTTTAAGGCCTTTTTTTGGGCTGCTAACATATTCTGAACTTTCAGCGGTGTAGGATGCATTTTTTGTGCCATAAATATTTTTGGGAATTTCAGTGGTCTAGGATGCGGGTTAATGCCCATTTCAGGCTGCAAATGTTTTTGGGATATTCAGAGCTATCTGACACCGTTTTTGGGCAACCAACATTTTCTGGACTTTAGGGGGTCTAGGATGCCTGTAAACCCCTTTTTTGGGCCTCTAAAGTTTTCAACATTTTTGCAGCCTAAGATGCATTTTAAGGCCTTTTTTTGGGCTGCTAACATATTCTGAACTTTCAGCGGTGTAGGATGCATTTTTTGTGCCATAAATATTTTTGGGAATTTCAGTGGTCTAGGATGCGGGTTAATGCCCATTTCAGGCTACAAATGTTTTTGGGATATTCAGAGCTCTCTGACACCGTTTATGGGCATCCAACATTTTCTGGACTTTAGGGGGTCTAGGATGACGGTAAACCCCTTTTTTGGGCCTCTAAAGTTTTCAACATGTTTGCAGCCTAAGATGCATATTAAGGCCTTTTTTGGGCTGCTATCATATTCTGAACTTTCAGGGGTGTAGGATGCATTTTTCGTGCACAAAATATTTTTGGGAATTTCAGTGGTCTAGGATGCGGGTTAATGCCCATTTCAGGCTGCAAATGTTTTTGGGACATTCCGAGCTTTCTGACACAGTTTCTAGGCCACCAACATTTTCTGGACTTTAGGGGGTCTAGGATGACTGTAAACCCCTTTTTTGGGCCTCCAAAGTTTTCAACATTTCTGCAGCCTAAGATGCATTTTAAGGCCTATTTTGGGCTGCTATCATATTCTGAACTTTCAGTGGTGCAGGATGTATGTTATTTCCATAAATATTTTTGGGAATTTCAGTGGTCTAGGATGCGGGTTAGTGCCCATTTCAGGCTGCAAATGTTTTTGGGATATTCAGAGCTATCTGACACCGTTTTTGGGCAACCAACATTTTCTGGACTTTAGGGGGACTAGGATGCCTGTAAACCCCTTTTTTGGGCCTCTAAACTTTTCAACATTTTTGCAGCCTAAGATGCATTTTAAGGCCTTTTTTTGGGCTGCTAACATATTCTGAACTTTCAGCGGTGTAGGATGCATTTTTTGTGCCATAAATATTTTTGGGAATTTCAGTGGTCTAGGATGCGGGTTAATGCCCATTTCAGGCTGCAAATGTTTTTGGGACATTCCGAGCTTTCTGACACAGTTTCTAGGCCACCAACATTTTCTGGACTTTAGGGGGTCTAGGATGACTGTAAACCCCTTTTTTGGGCCTCCAAAGTTTTCAACATTTTTGCAGCCTAAGATGCATTTTAAGGCCTATTTTGGGCTGCTATCATATTCTGAACTTTCAGTGGTGCAGGATGCATGTTATTTCCATAAATATTTTTGGGAATTTCAGTGGTCTAGGATGCGGGTTAATGCCCATTTCAGGCTGCAAATGTTTTTGGGATATTCAGAGCTATCTGACACCGTTTTTGGGCAACCAACATTTTCTGGACTTTAGGGGGACTAGGATGCCTGTAAACCCCTTTTTTGGGCCTCTAAACTTTTCAACATTTTTGCAGCCTATGATGCATTTTAAGGCCTTTTTTGGGCTGCTAACATATTCTGAACTTTCAGCGGTGTAGGATGCATTTTTCGTGCCATAAATATTTTTGGGAAATTCAGTGGTCTAGGATGAGGGTTAATGCCCATTTCAGGCTGCAAATGTTTTTGGGACATTCAGTGCTCTCTGACACAGTTTTTGGGCCACCAACTTTTTCTGGACTTTAGGGGTCTAGGATGACTGTAAACCCCTTTTTTGGGCCTCTAAAGTTTTCAACATTTTTGCAGCCTAAAATGCATATTAAGGCCTTTTTTGGGCTGCTAACATATTCTGAACTTTCAGCGGTGTAGGATGCGTTTTTCCTGCCATAAATATTTTTGGGAATTTCAGTGGTTAAGGATGCGGGTTAATGCCCATTTCAGGCTGCAAATGTTTTTGGGACATTCAGAGCTTTCTGACACAGTTTTTAGGCCACCAACATTTTCTGGATTTTAGGGGGTCTAGGATGCCTGTAAACCCCTTTTTTGGGCCTCCAAAGTTTTCTACATTTTTGCAGCCATAAGATGCATTTTAAGGCATTTTTTGGGCTTCTAACATATTCTGAACTTTCAGGGTGTAAGATGCATTTTTCGTACCATAAATATTTTTGGGAATTTCAGTGGTCTAGGATACGTGTTAATGCCCCTTCTGGGCTACAAATGTTTTTGGGATATTCAGAGCTCTCTGACACCGTTTTTGGGCATCCAACATTTTCTGGACTTTAGGGGGTCTAGGATAACGGTAAACCCCTTTTTTGGGCCTCTAAAGTTTTCAACATGTTTGCAGCCTAAGATGCATATTAATGCCTTTTTTGGGCTGCTATCATATTCTGAACTTTCAGGAGTGTAGGATGCATTTTTCGTGCACAAAATATTTTTGGGAATTTCAGTGGTCTAGGATGCGGGTTAATGCCCATTTCAGGCTGCAAATGTTTTTGGGACATTCAGAGCTCTCTGACACAGTTTTTGGGCCACCAACTTTTTCTGGACTTTAGGGGGCCTAGGATGACTGTAAACCCCTTTTTTGGGCCTCTAAAGTTTTCAACATTTTTGCAGTTTAAAATGCAGATTAAAGCCTTTTTTGGGCTGCTAACATATTCTGAACTTTCAGCGGTGTAGGATGCATTTTTCGTGCCATGAATATTTTTGGGAATTTCAGTGGTCTAGGATGCGGTTTAATGCCCATTTCAGGCTGCAAATATTTTTGGGACATTCAGAGCTTTCTGACACAGTTTTTAGGCCACCAACATTTTCTGGACTTTAGGGGGTCTAGGATGCCTGTAAACCCATTTTTTGGACCTTCAAAGTTATCAACATTTTTGCAGCCTAAGATGCATTTCAAGGCCTATTTTGGGCTGCTATCATATTCTGAACTTTCAGTGGTGCAGGATGCATGTTATTTCCATAAATATTTTTGGGAATTTCAGTGGTCTAGGATGCGGGTTAATGCCCATTTCAGGCTGCAAATGTTTTTGGGATATTCAGAGCTCTCTGACACCGTTTTTGGGCCACCAACATTTTCTGGACTTTTGGGGGTCTAGGATGCCTGTAAACCCCTTTTTTGGGCCTCCAAAGCTTTCAACATTTGTGCAGCCTAAAATGGATTTTAAGTCCTTTTTTTGGCTGCTATCATATTCTGAACTTTCAGGGGTGTAGGATGCATTTTTTCATGCACAAAATATTTTTGGGGATTTCAGTGGTCTAGGATGCGGGTTAATGCCCATTTCAGGCTGCAAATGTTTTTGGGATATTCAGAGCTCTCTGACACCGTTTTTGGGCCACCAACATTTTCTGGACTTTAGGGGGTCTAGGATGCCTGTAAACCCCTTTTTTGGGCCTCCAAAGTTTTCAACATTTGTGCAGCCTAAGATGCATTTTAAGGCCTTTTTTGAGCTGCTAACACATTCTGAAATTTCAGGGGTTAGGATGCATTTTTCGTGCACAAAATATTTTTGGGATTTCCAGTGCTCTAGGATGCGGGTTAATGCCCCTTTCCGGCTGCAAATGTTTTTGAGACATTCAGAGCTCTCTGACCCTGTTTTTGGGCCACCAACATTTTCTGGACTTTAGGGGTCTAGGATGCCTGTAAAGCCCTTTTTTGGACCTCCAAAGTTTTCAATATTTTTGCAGCCTAAGATGCATTTTAAGGCCTTTTTTGGGCTGCTAACATATTCTGAACTTTCAGCGGTGTAGGATGCATTTTTCGTGCCATGAATATTTTTGGGAATTTCAGTGGTCTAGGATGCGGTTTAATCCCCATTTCAGGCTGCAAATATCTTTGGGACATTCAGAGCTTTCTGACACAGTTTTTAGGCCACCAACATTTTCTGGACTTTAGGGGGTCTAGGATGCATGTAAACCCCTTTTTTGGGCCTCCAAAGTTTTCAACATTTTTGCAGCCTAAGATGCATTTTAAGGCCTTTTTTGGGCTGCTATCATATTCTGAACTTTCAGCGGTGCAGGATGCATTTTTCGTGCACAAAATATTTTTGGGAATTTCAGTGGTCTAGGATGAGGGTTAATGCCCATTTCAGGCTGCACGTGTTTTTGGGACATTCAGAGCTCTCTGACACAGTTTTTGGGCCACCAACATTTTCTGGACTTTAGGGGGTCTAGGATGCCTGTAAACCCCTTTTTTGGGTCTCCAAAGTTTTCAACATTTTTGCAGCCTAAGATGGATTTTAAGGCCTTTTTTTGGCTGCTATCATATTCTGAACTTTCAGGGGTGTAGGATGCATTTTTTCATGCACAAAATATTTTTGGGGATTTCAGTGGTCTAGGATGCGGGTTAATGCCCATTTCAGGCTGCAAATGTTTTTGGGATATTCAGAGCTCTCTGACACCATTTTTGGGCCACCAACATTTTCTGGACTTTAGGGGGTCTAGGATGCCTTTAAACCCCTTTTTTGGGCCTCCAAAGTTTTCAACATTTGTGCAGCCTAAGATGCATTTTAAGGCCTTTTTTAAGCTGCTAACATATTCTGAAATTTCAGGGGTTAGGATACATTTTTCGTGCACAAAATATTTTTGGGATTTTCAGTGCTCTAGGATGCGGGTTAATGCCCCTTTCCAGCTGCAAATGTTTTTGAGACATTCAGAGCTCTCTGACCCAGTTTTTGGGCCACCAACATTTTCTGAACTTTAGGGGTCTAGGATGCCTGTAAAGCCCTTTTTTGGACCTCCAAAGTTTTCAATATTTTTGCAGCCTAAGATGCATTTTAAGGCCTTTTTTGGGCTGCTAACATATTCTGAACTTTCAGCGGTGTAGGATGCATTTTTCGTGCAATGAATATTTTTGGGAATTTCAGTGGTCTAGGATGCGGTTTAATGCCCATTTCAGGCTGCAAATATTTTTGGGACATTCAGAACTTTCTGACACAGTTTTTAGGCCACCAACATTTTCTGGACTTTAGGGGGTCTAGGATGCCTGTAAACCCCTTTTTTGGACCTCCAAATTTGTCAATATTTTTGCAGCCTAAGATGCATTTTAATGCCTTTTTTGGGCTGCCAACATATTCTGAACTTTCAGCGGTGTAGGATGCATTTTTCGTGCCATGAATATTTTTGGGAATTTCAGTGGTCTAGGATGCGGGTTAATGCCCATTTCAGGCTGCAAATGTTTTTGGGACATTCAGAACTTTCTGACACAGGTTTTAGGCCACCAACATTTTCTGGACTTTAGGGGGTCTAGGATGCCTGTAAACCCCTTTTTTGGACCTCCAAATTTGTCAATATTTTTGCAGCCTAAGATGCATTTTAATGCCTTTTTTGGGCTGCCAACATATTCTGAACTTTCAGCGGTGTAGGATGCATTTTTCGTGCCATGAATATTTTTGGGAATTTCAGTGGTCTAGGATGCGGGTTAATGCCCATTTCAGGCTGCAAATGTTTTTGGGATATTCAGAGCTCTCTGACACCGTTTTTGGGCAACCAACATTTTCTGGACTTTAGGGGGTCTAGGATGCCTGTAAACCCCTTTTTTGGGCCTCTAAAGTTTTCAACATGTTTGCAGCCTAAGATGCATATTAAGGCCTTTTTTGGGCTGCTATCATATTCTGAACTTTCACTGGTGCAGGATGCATGTTATTTCCATAAATATTTTTGGGAATTTCAGTGGTCTAGGATGCGGGTTAATGCCCATTTCAGGCTGCAAATGTTTTTGGGATATTCAGAGCTCTCTGACACCGTTTTTGGGCCACCAACATTTTCTGGACTTTAGGGGGTCTAGGATGCCTGTAAACCCCTTTTTTGGGCCTCCAAAGTTTTCTACATTTTTGCAGCCCTAAGGTGCATGTTATGGCCTTTTTTGGGCTGCTAACATATTCTGAACTTTCAGTGGTGTAGGATGCATTTTTCGTGCCATAAATATTTTTGGGAATTTCAGTGGTCTAGGATGCGGGTTAATGCCCATTTCAGGCTGCAAATGTTTTTGGGATATTCAGAGCTTTCTGACACAGTTTTTAGGCCACCAACATTTTCTGGACTTTAGGGGGTCTAGAATGCCTGTAAACCCCTTTTTGGGCCTCCAAAGTTTTCTACATTTTTGCAGCCATAAGATGCATTTTAAGGCATTTTTTGGGCTTCTAACATATTCTGAACTTTCAGGGTGTAAGATGCATTTTTTGTGCCATAAATATTTTTGGGAATTTCAGTGGTCTAGGATGCGGGTTAATGCCCATTTCAGGCTGCAAATGTTTTTGGGATATTCAGAGCTTTCTGACACAGTTTTTAGGCCACCAACATTTTCTGGACTTTAGGGGGTCTAGAATGCCTGTAAACCCCTTTTTGGGCCTCCAAAGTTTTCTACATTTTTGCAGCCATAAGATGCATTTTAAGGCATTTTTTGGGCTTCTAACATATTCTGAACTTTCAGGGTGTAAGATGCATTTTTTGTGCCATAAATATTTTTGGGAATTTCAGTGGTCTAGGATGCGGGTTAATGCCCATTTCAGGCTGCAAATGTTTTTGGGATATTCAGAGCTTTCTGACACAGTTTTTAGGCCACCAACATTTTCTGGACTTTAGGGGGTCTAGGATGCCTGTAAACCCCTTTTTTGGGCCTCTAAAGTTTTCAACATGTTTGCAGCCTAAGATGCATATTAAGGCCTTTTTTGGGCTGCTATCATATTCTGAACTTTCAGTGGTGCAGGATGCATGTTATTTCCATAAATATTTTTGGGAATTTCAGTGGTCTAGGATGCGGGTTAATGCCCATTTCAGGCTGCAAATGTTTTTGGGATATTCAGAGCTCTCTGACACCGTTTTTGGGCCACCAACATTTTCTGGACTTTAGGGGGTCTAGGATGCCTGTAAACCCCTTTTTTGGGCCTCCAAAGTTTTCTAAATTTTTGCAGCCCTAAGGTGCATGTTATGGCCTTTTTTGGGCTGCTAACATATTCTGAACTTTCAGTGGTGTAGGATGCATTTTTCGTGCCATAAATATTTTTGGGAATTTCAGTGGTCTAGGATGCGGGTTAATGCCCATTTCAGGCTGCAAATGTTTTTGGGATATTCAGAGCTTTCTGACACAGTTTTTAGGCCACCAACATTTTCTGGACTTTAGGGGGTCTAGAATGCCTGTAAACCCCTTTTTGGGCCTCCAAAGTTTTCTACATTTTTGCAGCCATAAGATGCATTTTAAGGCATTTTTTGGGCTTCTAACATATTCTGAACTTTCAGGGTGTAAGATGCATTTTTTGTGCCATAAATATTTTTGGGAATTTCAGTGGTCTAGGATGCGGGTTAATGCCCATTTCAGGCTGCAAATGTTTTTGGGATATTCAGAGCTCTCTGACACCGTTTTTGGGCCACCAACATTTTCTGGACTTTAGGGGGTCTAGGATGCCTGTAAACCCCTTTTTTGGGGCCTCCAAAGTTTTCAACATTTTTGGAGCCTAAGATGGATTTTAAGGCCTTTTTTTGGCTGCTATCATATTCTGAACTTTCAGGGGTGTAGGATGCATTTTTTCATGCACAAAATATTTTTGGGGATTTCAGTGGTCTAGGATGCGGGTTAATGCCCATTTCAGGCTGCAAATGTTTTTGGGATATTCAGAGCTCTCTGACACCGTTTTTGGGCCACCAACATTTTCTGGACTTTAGGGGGTCTAGGATGCCTGTAAACCCCTTTTTTGGGCCTCCAAAGTGTTCAACATTTGTGCAGCCTAAGATGCATTTTAAGGCCTTTTTTGAGCTGCTAACATATTCTGAAATTTCAGGGGTTAGGATGCATTTTTCGTGCACAAAATATTTTTGGGATTTTCAGTGCTCTAGGATGCGGGTTAATGCCCCTTTCCGGCTGCAAATGTTTTTGAGACATTCAGAGCTCTCTGACCCAGTTTTTGGGCCACCAACATTTTCTGGACTTTAGGGGTCTAGGATGCCTGTAAAGCCCTTTTTTGGACCTCCAAAGTTTTCAATATTTTTGCAGCCTAAGATGCATTTTAAGGCCTTTTTTGGGCTGCTAACATATTCTGAACTTTCAGCGGTGTAGGATGCATTTTTCGTGCCATGAATATTTTTGGGAATTTCAGTGGTCTAGGATGCGGTTTAATGCCCATTTCAGGCTGCAAATGTTTTTGGGATATTCAGAGCTCTCTGACACCGTTTTTGGGCCACCAACATTTTCTGGACTTTAGGGGGTCTAGGATGCCTGTAAACCCCTTTTTTGGGCCTCCAAAGTTTTCTACATTTTTGCAGCCATAAGATGCATTTTAAGGCATTTTTCTGGGCTTCTAACATATTCTGAACTTTCAACGGTGCAGGATGCATTTTTCGTGCCATAAATATTTTTGGGAATTTCAGTGGTCTAGGATGCGGGTTAATGCCCATTTCAGGCTGCAAATGTTTTTGGGACATTCAGAGCTCTCTGACACAGTTTTTGGGCCACCAACAATTTCCGGACTTTAGGGGGTCTAGGATGACTGTAAACCCCTTTTTTGGGCCTCTAAAGTTTTCAACATTTTTGCAGCCTAAGATGCATATTAATGCCTTTTTTGGGCTGCTAACATATTCTGAACTTTCGGTGGTGTAGGATGCATTTTTCGTGCCATAAATATTTTTGGGAATTTCAGTGGTCTAGGATGCGGGTTAATGCCCATTTCAGGCTGCAAATGTTTTTGGGATATTCAGAGCTCTCTGACACCATTTTTGGGCCACCAACATTTTCTGGACTTTAGGGGGTCTAGGATGCCTGTAAACCCCTTTTTTGGGCCTCCAAAGTTTTCTACATTTTTGCAGCCCTAAGATGCATGTTATGGCCTTTTTTGGGCTGCTAACATATTCTGAACTTTCAGCGGTGTAGGATGCATTTTTCTTGCCATGAATATTTTTGGGAATTTCAGTGGTCTAGGATGCGGTTTAATGCCCATTTCAGGCTGCAAATATTTTTGGGACATTCAGAGCTTTCTGACACAGTTTTTAGGCCACCAACATTTTCTGGACTTTAGGGGGTCTGGTATGCCTGTAAACCCCTTTTTTGGGCCTCCAAAGTTTTCAACATTTTTGCAGCCTAAGATGCATTTTGAGGCCTTTTTTGGGCTACTATCATATTCTGAAATTTCAGGGGTGTAGGATGCATTTTTCGTGCCATAAATATTTTTGGGAATTTCAGTGGTCTAGAATGTGGGTTAATGCCCATTTCAGGCTGCAAATGTTTTCTAGGATATTCAGAGCTCTCTGACACCGTTTTTGGGCAACTAACATTTTCTGGACTTTAGGGGGTCTAGGATGCCTGTAAACCCCTTTTTTGGGCCTCCAAAGTTTTCAACATTTTTGCAGCCTAAGATGCATTTTAAGGCCTTTTTTGGGCTGCTATCATATTCTGAACTTTCAGTGGTCCAGGATGCATGTTATTTCAATAAATATTTTTGGGAATTTCAGTGGCTAAGATGCGGGTTAATGCCCATTTCAGGCTGCAAATGTTTTTGGGATATTCAGAGCTCGCTGACGCTGTTTTTGGGCCACCAACATTTTCTGGACTTTAGGGGGTCTAGGATGCCTTTAAACCCCTTTTTTTGGGCCTCCAAAGTTTTCTACATTTTTGCAGCCCTAAGATGCATGTTATGGCCTTTTTTGGGCTGCTAACATATTCTGAACTTTCAGCGGTGCAGGATGCGTTTTTCCTGACATAAATATTTTTGGGAATTTCAGTGGTCTAGGATACGTGTTAATGCCCCTTCTGCGCTACAAATGTTTTTGGGATATTCAGAGCTCTCTGACACCTTTTTTGGGCATCCAACATTTTCTGGACTTTAGGGGGTCTAGGATGACTGTAAACCCCTTTTTTGGGCCTCTAAAGTTTTCAACATGTTTGCAGCCTAAGATGCATATTAAGGCCTTTTTTGGGCTGCTATCATATTCTGAACTTTCAGGGGTGTAGGATGCATTTTTCGTGCACAAAATATTTTTGGGAATTTCAGTGGTCTTGGATGCGGGTTAATGCCCATTTCAGGCTGCAAATGTTTTTGGGACATTCAGAGCTCTCTGACACAGTTTTTGGGCCACCAACTTTTTCTGGACTTTAGGGGGCCTAGGATGACTGTAAACCCCTTTTTTGGGCCTCTAAAGTTTTCAACATTTTTGCAGCTTAAAATGCATTTTAAGGCCTATTTTGGGCTGCTATCATATTCTGAACTTTCAGTGGTGCAGGATGCATGTTATTTCCATAAATATTTTTGGGATTTTCAGTGCTCTAGGATGCGGGTTAATGCCCCTTTCCGGCTGCAAATGTTTTTGAGACATTCAGAGCTCTCTGACTCTGTTTTTGGGCCACCAATATTTTCTGGACTTTAGGAGTCTAGGATGCCTGTAAAGCCCTTTTTTGGACCTTCAAAGTTATCAACATTTTTGCAGCCTAAGATGCATTTTAAGGCCTATTTTGGGCTGCTATCATATTCTGAACTTTCAGTGGTGCAGGATGCATGTTATTTCCATAAATATTTTTGGGAATTTCAGTGGTCTAGGATGCGGGTTAATGCCCATTTCAGGCTGCAAATGTTTTTGGGATATTCAGAGCTCTCTGACACCGTTTTAGGGCCACCAACATTTTCTGGACTTTTGGGGGTCTAGGATGCCTGTAAACCCCTTTTTTGGGCCTCCAAAGTTTTCAACATTTTTGCAGCCTAAGATGGATTTTAAGGCCTTTTTTTGGCTGCTATCATATTCTGAACTTTCAGGGGTGTAGGATGCATTTTTTCATGCACAAAATATTTTTGGGGATTTCAGTGGGCTAGGATGCGGGTTAATGCCCATTTCAGGCTGCAAATGTTTTTGGGATATTCAGAGCTCTCTGACACCGTTTTTGGGCCACCAACATTTTCTGAACTTTAGGGGGTCTAGGATGCCTGTAAACCCCTTTTTTGGGCCTCCAAAGATTTCAACATTTGTGCAGCCTAAGATGCATTTTAATGCCTTTTTTGAGCTGCTAAGATATTCTGAAATTTCAGGGGTTAGGATGCATTTTTCGTGCACAAAATATTTTTGGGATTTTCAGTGCTCTAGGATGCGGGTTAATGCCCCTTTCCGGCTGCAAATGTTTTTGAGACATTCAGAGCTCTCTGACCCTGTTTTTGGGCCACCAACATTTTCTGGATTTTAGGGGTCTAGGATGCCTGTAAAGCCCTTTTTTGGACCTCCAAAGTTTTCAATATTTTTGCAGCCTAAGATGCATTTTAAGGCCTTTTTTGGGCTGCTAACATATTCTGAACTTTCAGCGGTGTAGGATGCATTTTTCGTGCCATGAATATTTTTGGGAATTTCAGTGGTCTAGGATGCGGTTTAATGCCCATTTCAGGCTGCAAATATCTTTGGGACATTCAGAGCTTTCTGACACAGTTTTTAGGCCACCAACATTTTCTGGACTTTAGGGGGTCTAGGATGCCTGTAAACCCCTTTTTTGGACCTTCAAAGTTATCAAATCTTTTGCAGCCTAAGATGCATTTTAAGGCCTTTTTTGGGCTGCTAACATATTCTGAACTTTCAGTGGTGTAAGATGCATTTTCCGTGCCAAAACTATTTTTGGGAATTTCAGTGGTCGAGGATGCAGGTTAATGCCCATTTCAGGCTGCAAATGTTTTTGGGACATTCCGAGCTTTCTGACACAGTTTCTAGGCCACCAACATTTTCTGGACTTTAGGGGATCTAGGATGACTGTAAACCCCTTTTTTGGGCCTCCAAATTTTTCAACATTTTTGCAGCCTAAGATGCATTTTAAGGCCTATTTTGGGCTGCTATCATATTCTGAACTTTCAGTGGTGCAGGATGCATGTTATTTCCATAAATATTTTTGGGAATTTCAGTGGTCTAGGATGCGGGTTAATGCCCATTTCAGGCTGCAAATGTTTTTGGGATATTCAAAGCTATCTGACACCGTTTTTGGGCAACCAACATTTTCTGGACTTTAGGGGGTCTAGGATGACTGTAAACCCCTTTTTTGGGCCTCCAAAGTTTTCAACATTTTTGCAGCCTAAGATGCATTTTAAGACCTATTTTGGGCTGCTATCATATTCTGAACTTTCAGTGGTGCAGGATGCATGTTATTTTCATAAATATTTTTGGGAATTTCAGTGGTCTAGGATGCGGGTTAATGCCCATTTCAGGCTGCAAATGTTTTTGGGATATTCAGAGCTATCTGACACCGTTTTTGGGCAACCAACATTTTCTGGACTTTAGGGGGTCTAGGATGCCTGTAAACCCCTTTTTTGGGCCTCTAAAGTTTTCAACATTTTTGCAGCCTAAGATGCATTTTAAGGCCTTTTTTTGGGCTGCTAACATATTCTGAACTTTCAGCGGTGTAGGATGCATTTTTTGTGCCATAAATATTTTTGGGAATTTCAGTGGTCTAGGATGCGGGTTAATGCCCATTTCAGGCTGCAAATGTTTTTGGGATATTCAGAGCTATCTGACACCGTTTTTGGGCAACCAACATTTTCTGGACTTTAGGGGGTCTAGGATGCCTGTAAACCCCTTTTTTGGGCCTCTAAAGTTTTCAACATTTTTGCAGCCTAAGATGCATTTTAAGGCCTTTTTTTGGGCTGCTAACATATTCTGAACTTTCAGCGGTGTAGGATGCATTTTTTGTGCCATAAATATTTTTGGGAATTTCAGTGGTCTAGGATGCGGGTTAATGCCCATTTCAGGCTACAAATGTTTTTGGGATATTCAGAGCTCTCTGACACCGTTTATGGGCATCCAACATTTTCTGGACTTTAGGGGGTCTAGGATGACGGTAAACCCCTTTTTTGGGCCTCTAAAGTTTTCAACATGTTTGCAGCCTAAGATGCATATTAAGGCCTTTTTTGGGCTGCTATCATATTCTGAACTTTCAGGGGTGTAGGATGCATTTTTCGTGCACAAAATATTTTTGGGAATTTCAGTGGTCTAGGATGCGGGTTAATGCCCATTTCAGGCTGCAAATGTTTTTGGGACATTCCGAGCTTTCTGACACAGTTTCTAGGCCACCAACATTTTCTGGACTTTAGGGGGTCTAGGATGACTGTAAACCCCTTTTTTGGGCCTCCAAAGTTTTCAACATTTCTGCAGCCTAAGATGCATTTTAAGGCCTATTTTGGGCTGCTATCATATTCTGAACTTTCAGTGGTGCAGGATGTATGTTATTTCCATAAATATTTTTGGGAATTTCAGTGGTCTAGGATGCGGGTTAGTGCCCATTTCAGGCTGCAAATGTTTTTGGGATATTCAGAGCTATCTGACACCGTTTTTGGGCAACCAACATTTTCTGGACTTTAGGGGGACTAGGATGCCTGTAAACCCCTTTTTTGGGCCTCTAAACTTTTCAACATTTTTGCAGCCTAAGATGCATTTTAAGGCCTTTTTTTGGGCTGCTAACATATTCTGAACTTTCAGCGGTGTAGGATGCATTTTTTGTGCCATAAATATTTTTGGGAATTTCAGTGGTCTAGGATGCGGGTTAATGCCCATTTCAGGCTGCAAATGTTTTTGGGACATTCCGAGCTTTCTGACACAGTTTCTAGGCCACCAACATTTTCTGGACTTTAGGGGGTCTAGGATGACTGTAAACCCCTTTTTTGGGCCTCCAAAGTTTTCAACATTTTTGCAGCCTAAGATGCATTTTAAGGCCTATTTTGGGCTGCTATCATATTCTGAACTTTCAGTGGTGCAGGATGCATGTTATTTCCATAAATATTTTTGGGAATTTCAGTGGTCTAGGATGCGGGTTAATGCCCATTTCAGGCTGCAAATGTTTTTGGGATATTCAGAGCTATCTGACACCGTTTTTGGGCAACCAACATTTTCTGGACTTTAGGGGGACTAGGATGCCTGTAAACCCCTTTTTTGGGCCTCTAAACTTTTCAACATTTTTGCAGCCTATGATGCATTTTAAGGCCTTTTTTGGGCTGCTAACATATTCTGAACTTTCAGCGGTGTAGGATGCATTTTTCGTGCCATAAATATTTTTGGGAAATTCAGTGGTCTAGGATGAGGGTTAATGCCCATTTCAGGCTGCAAATGTTTTTGGGACATTCAGTGCTCTCTGACACAGTTTTTGGGCCACCAACTTTTTCTGGACTTTAGGGGTCTAGGATGACTGTAAACCCCTTTTTTGGGCCTCTAAAGTTTTCAACATTTTTGCAGCCTAAAATGCATATTAAGGCCTTTTTTGGGCTGCTAACATATTCTGAACTTTCAGCGGTGTAGGATGCGTTTTTCCTGCCATAAATATTTTTGGGAATTTCAGTGGTTAAGGATGCGGGTTAATGCCCATTTCAGGCTGCAAATGTTTTTGGGACATTCAGAGCTTTCTGACACAGTTTTTAGGCCACCAACATTTTCTGGATTTTAGGGGGTCTAGGATGCCTGTAAACCCCTTTTTTGGGCCTCCAAAGTTTTCTACATTTTTGCAGCCATAAGATGCATTTTAAGGCATTTTTTGGGCTTCTAACATATTCTGAACTTTCAGGGTGTAAGATGCATTTTTCGTACCATAAATATTTTTGGGAATTTCAGTGGTCTAGGATACGTGTTAATGCCCCTTCTGGGCTACAAATGTTTTTGGGATATTCAGAGCTCTCTGACACCGTTTTTGGGCATCCAACATTTTCTGGACTTTAGGGGGTCTAGGATAACGGTAAACCCCTTTTTTGGGCCTCTAAAGTTTTCAACATGTTTGCAGCCTAAGATGCATATTAATGCCTTTTTTGGGCTGCTATCATATTCTGAACTTTCAGGAGTGTAGGATGCATTTTTCGTGCACAAAATATTTTTGGGAATTTCAGTGGTCTAGGATGCGGGTTAATGCCCATTTCAGGCTGCAAATGTTTTTGGGACATTCAGAGCTCTCTGACACAGTTTTTGGGCCACCAACTTTTTCTGGACTTTAGGGGGCCTAGGATGACTGTAAACCCCTTTTTTGGGCCTCTAAAGTTTTCAACATTTTTGCAGTTTAAAATGCAGATTAAAGCCTTTTTTGGGCTGCTAACATATTCTGAACTTTCAGCGGTGTAGGATGCATTTTTCGTGCCATGAATATTTTTGGGAATTTCAGTGGTCTAGGATGCGGTTTAATGCCCATTTCAGGCTGCAAATATTTTTGGGACATTCAGAGCTTTCTGACACAGTTTTTAGGCCACCAACATTTTCTGGACTTTAGGGGGTCTAGGATGCCTGTAAACCCATTTTTTGGACCTTCAAAGTTATCAACATTTTTGCAGCCTAAGATGCATTTCAAGGCCTATTTTGGGCTGCTATCATATTCTGAACTTTCAGTGGTGCAGGATGCATGTTATTTCCATAAATATTTTTGGGAATTTCAGTGGTCTAGGATGCGGGTTAATGCCCATTTCAGGCTGCAAATGTTTTTGGGATATGCAGAGCTCTCTGACACCGTTTTTGGGCCACCAACATTTTCTGGACTTTTGGGGGTCTAGGATGCCTGTAAACCCCTTTTTTGGGCCTCCAAAGCTTTCAACATTTGTGCAGCCTAAAATGGATTTTAAGTCCTTTTTTTGGCTGCTATCATATTCTGAACTTTCAGGGGTGTAGGATGCATTTTTTCATGCACAAAATATTTTTGGGGATTTCAGTGGTCTAGGATGCGGGTTAATGCCCATTTCAGGCTGCAAATGTTTTTGGGATATTCAGAGCTTTCTGACACAGTTTTTAGGCCACCAACATTTTCTGGACTTTAGGGGGTCTAGGATGCCTGTAAACCCATTTTTTGGACCTTCAAAGTTATCAACATTTTTGCAGCCTAAGATGCATTTCAAGGCCTATTTTGGGCTGCTATCATATTCTGAACTTTCAGTGGTGCAGGATGCATGTTATTTCCATAAATATTTTTGGGAATTTCAGTGGTCTAGGATGCGGGTTAATGCCCATTTCAGGCTGCAAATGTTTTTGGGATATTCAGAGCTCTCTGACACCGTTTTTGGGCCACCAACATTTTCTGGACTTTTGGGGGTCTAGGATGCCTGTAAACCCCTTTTTTGGGCCTCCAAAGCTTTCAACATTTGTGCAGCCTAAAATGGATTTTAAGTCCTTTTTTTGGCTGCTATCATATTCTGAACTTTCAGGGGTGTAGGATGCATTTTTTCATGCACAAAATATTTTTGGGGATTTCAGTGGTCTAGGATGCGGGTTAATGCCCATTTCAGGCTGCAAATGTTTTTGGGATATTCAGAGCTCTCTGACACCGTTTTTGGGCCACCAACATTTTCTGGACTTTAGGGGGTCTAGGATGCCTGTAAACCCCTTTTTTGGGCCTCCAAAGTTTTCAACATTTGTGCAGCCTAAGATGCATTTTAAGGCCTTTTTTGAGCTGCTAACACATTCTGAAATTTCAGGGGTTAGGATGCATTTTTCGTGCACAAAATATTTTTGGGATTTCCAGTGCTCTAGGATGCGGGTTAATGCCCCTTTCCGGCTGCAAATGTTTTTGAGACATTCAGAGCTCTCTGACCCTGTTTTTGGGCCACCAACATTTTCTGGACTTTAGGGGTCTAGGATGCCTGTAAAGCCCTTTTTTGGACCTCCAAAGTTTTCAATATTTTTGCAGCCTAAGATGCATTTTAAGGCCTTTTTTGGGCTGCTAACATATTCTGAACTTTCAGCGGTGTAGGATGCATTTTTCGTGCCATGAATATTTTTGGGAATTTCAGTGGTCTAGGATGCGGTTTAATCCCCATTTCAGGCTGCAAATATCTTTGGGACATTCAGAGCTTTCTGACACAGTTTTTAGGCCACCAACATTTTCTGGACTTTAGGGGGTCTAGGATGCCTGTAAACCCCTTTTTTGGACCTTCAAAGTTATCAAAAATTTTTCAGCCTAAGATGCATTTTAAGGCCTTTTTTGGGCTGCTAACATATTCTGAACTTTCAGTGGTGTAAGATGCATTTTCCGTGCCAAAACTATTTTTGGGAATTTCAGTGGTCGAGGATGCAGGTTAATGCCCATTTCAGGCTGCAAATGTTTTTGGGACATTCTGAGCTTTCTGACACAGTTTCTAGGCCACCAACATTTTCTGGACTTTAGGGGATCTAGGATGACTGTAAACCCCTTTTTTGGGCCTCCAAATTTTTCAACATTTTTGCAGCCTAAGATGCATTTTAAGGCCTATTTTGGGCTGCTATCATATTCTGAACTTTCAGTGGTGCAGGATGCATGTTATTTCCATAAATATTTTTGGGAATTTCAGTGGTCTAGGATGCGGGTTAATGCCCATTTCAGGCTGCAAATTTTTTTGGGATATTCAAAGCTATCTGACACCGTTTTTGGGCAACCAACATTTTCTGGACTTTAGGGGGTCTAGGATGACTGTAAACCCCTTTTTTGGGCCTCCAAAGTTTTCAACATTTTTGCAGCCTAAGATGCATTTTAAGGCCTATTTTGGGCTGCTATCATATTCTGAACGTTCAGTGGTGCAGGATGCATGTTATTTCCATAAATATTTTTGGGAATTTCAGTGGTCTAGGATGCGGGTTAATGCCCATTTCAGGCTGCAAATGTTTTTGGGATATTCAGAGCTATCTGACACCGTTTTTGGGCAACCAAAATTTTCTGGACTTTAGGGGGTCTAGGATGCCTGTAAACCCCTTTTTTGGGCCTCTAAAGTTTTCAACATTTTTGCAGCCTAAGATGCATTTTAAGGCCTTTTTTTGGGCTGCTAACATATTCTGAACTTTCAGCGGTGTAGGATGCATTTTTCGTACCATAAATATTTTTGTGAATTTCAGTGGTCTAGGATAGGTGTTAATGCCCCTTCTGGGCTACAAATGTTTTTGGGATATTCAGAGCTCTCTGACACCGTTTATGGGCATCCAACATTTTCTGGACTTTAGGGGGTCTAGGATGACGGTAAACCCCTTTTTTGGGCCTCTAAAGTTTTCAACATGTTTGCAGCCTAAGATGCATATTAAGGCCTTTTTTGGGCTGCTATCATATTCTGAACTTTCAGGGGTGTAGGATGCATTTTTCGTGCACAAAATATTTTTGGGAATTTCAGTGGTCTAGGATGCGGGTTAATGCCCATTTCAGGCTGCAAATGTTTTTGGGACATTCCGAGCTTTCTGACACAGTTTCTAGGCCACCAACATTTTCTGGACTTTAGGGGGTCTAGGATGACTGTAAACCCCTTTTTTGGGCCTCCAAAGTTTTCAACATTTCTGCAGCCTAAGATGCATTTTAAGGCCTATTTTGGGCTGCTATCATATTCTGAACTTTCAGTGGTGCAGGATGTATGTTATTTCCATAAATATTTTTGGGAATTTCAGTGGTCTAGGATGCGGGTTAGTGCCCATTTCAGGCTGCAAATGTTTTTGGGATATTCAGAGCTATCTGACACCCTTTTTGGGCAACCAACATTTTCTGGACTTTAGGGGGACTAGGATGCCTGTAAACCCCTTTTTTGGGCCTCTAAAGTTTTCAACATTTTTGCAGCCTAAGATGCATTTTAAGGCCTTTTTTTGGGCTGCTAACATATTCTGAACTTTCAGCGGTGTAGGATGCATTTTTTGTGCCATAAATATTTTTGGGAATTTCAGTGGTCTAGGATGCGGGTTAATGCCCATTTCAGGCTGCAAATGTTTTTGGGACATTCCGAGCTTTCTGACACAGTTTCTAGGCCACCAACATTTTCTGGACTTTAGGGGGTCTAGGATGACTGTAAACCCCTTTTTTGGGCCTCCAAAGTTTTCAACATTTTTGCAGCCTAAGATGCATTTTAAGGCCTATTTTGGGCTGCTATCATATTCTGAACTTTCAGTGGTGCAGGATGCATGTTATTTCCATAAATATTTTTGGGAATTTCAGTGGTCTAGGATGCGGGTTAATGCACATTTCAGGCTGCAAATGTTTTTGGGACATTCCGAGCTTTCTGACACAGTTTCTAGGCCACCAACATTTTCTGGACTTTAACATTTTTGCAGCCTAAAATGCATATTAAGGCCTTTTTTGGGCTGCTAACATATTCTGAACTTTCAGTGGTGTAGGATGCATTTTTCGTGCCATAAATGTTTTTGGGAATTTCAGTGGTCTGGGATGCGGGTTAATGCCCAATTCAGGCTGCAAATGTTTTTGGGAAATTCAGAGCTCTCTGACACCGTTTTTGGGCCACCAACATTTTCTGGACTTTAGGGGTCTACAATGCCTGTAAACCCCTTTTTGGGCCTCCAAAGTTTTCTACATTTTTGCAGCCCTAAGATGCATGTTATGGCCTTTTTTGGGCTGCTAACATATTCTGAACTTTCAGCGGTGTAGGATGCGTTTTTCCTGCCATAAATATTTTTGGGAATTTCAGTGGTCTAGGATGTGGGTTAATGCCCATTTCAGGCTGCAAATGTTTTTGGGACATTCCGAGCTTTCTGACACAGTTTCTAGGCCACCAACATTGTCTGGACTTTAGGGGGTCTAGGATGACTGTAAACCCCTTTTTTGGGCCTCCAAAGTTTTCAACATTTTTGCAGCCTAAGATGCATGTTATGGCCTTTTTGGGCTGCTAACATATTCTGAACTTTCAGCGGTGTAGGATGCATTTTTCGTGCCATGAATATTTTTGGGAATTTCAGTGGTCTAGGACGAGGTTTAATACCCATTTCAGGCTGCAAATATTTTTGGGACATTCAGAGCTTTCTGACACAGTTTTTAGGCCACCAACATTTTCTGGACTTTAGGGGTTCTAGGATGCCTGTAAACCCCTTTTTTGGACCTCCAAAGTTTTCAATATTTTTGCAGCCTAAGATGCATTTTAAGGCCTTTTTTGGGCTGCTATCGTATTCTGAACTTTCAGGGGTGTAGAATGCATTTTTCGTGCACAAAATATTTTTGGGAATTTCAGTGGTCTAGGATGCGGGTTAATGCCCATTTCAGGCTGCAAATGTTTTTGGGACATTCCGAGCTTTCTGACACAGTTTCTAGACCACCAACATTTTCTGGACTTTAGGGGGTCTAGGATGCCTGTAAACCCCTTTTTTGGGCCTCCAAGGTTTTCAACATTTTTGCAGCCTAAGATGATATTTAGGCCTTTTTTGGGCTGCTATCATATTCTGAACTTTCAGTGGTGCAGGATGCATGTTATTTCCATAAATACTTTTGGGAATTTCAGTGGTCTAGGATGCGGGTTAATGCCCATTTCAGGCTGCAAATGTTTTTGGGACATTCCGAGCTTTCTGACACAGTTTCTAGACCACCAACATTTTCTGGACTTTAGGGGGTCTAGGATGACTGTAAACCCCTTTTTTGGGCCTACAAAGTTTTCAACATTTTTGCAGCCTAAGATGATTTTTAGGCCTTTTTTGGGCTGCTATCATATTCTGAACTTTCAGTGGTGCAGGATGCATGTTATTTCCATAAATACTTTTGGGAATTTCAGTGGTCTAGGATGCGGGTTAATGCCCATTTCAGGCTGCAAATGTTGTTGGGACATTCTGAGCTTTCTGACACAGTTTTTAGGCCACCAACATTTTCTGGACTTTAGGGGGTCTAGGATGCCTGTAAACCCCTTTTTTGGGCCTCCAAAGTTTTCTACATTTTTGCAGCCATAAGATGCATTTTAAGGCATTTTTCTGGGCTTCTAACATATTCTGAACTTTCAGCGGTGCAGGATGCATTTTTCGTGCCATAAATATTTTTGGGAATTTCAGTGGTCTAGGATGCGGGTTAATGCCCATTTCAGGCTGCAAATGTTTTTGGGATATTCAGAGCTCTCTGACACCATTTTTGGGCCACCAACATTTTCTGGACTTTAGGGGGTCTAGGATGCCTGTAAACCCCTTTTTTGGACCTCCAAAGTTTTCTACATTTTTGCAGCCCTAAGATGCATGTTATGGCCTTTTTTGGGCTGCTAACATATTCTGAACTTTCAGTGGTGTAGGATGCATTTTTCGTGCCATAAATATTTTTGGGATTTTCAGTGCTCTAGGATGCGGGTTAATGCCCCTTTCAGGCTGCAAATGTTTTTGAGACATTCAGAGCTCTCTGACCCTGTTTTTGGGCAACCAACATTTTCTGGACTTTAGGGGGTCTAGGATGCCTGTAAACCCCTTTTTTGGGCCTCCAAAGTTTTCAACATTTTTACAGCCTAAGATGCATTTTAAGGCCTTTTTTGGGCTGCTATCATATTCTGAACTTTCAGTGGTGCAGGATGCATGTCATTTCCATAAATACTTTTGGGGATTTCAGTGGTCTAGGATGCGGGTTAATGCCCATTTCAGGCTGCAAATGTTTTTGGGACATTCCGAGCTTTCTAACACAGTTTCTAGGCCACCAACATTTTCTGGACTTTAGGGGGTCTAGGATGACGGTAAACCCCTTTTTTGGACCTTCAAAGTTATCAAAAATTTTGCAGCCTAAGATGCATTTTAAGGCCTTATTTGGGCTGCTAACATATTCTGAACTTTCAGTGGTGTAAGATGCATTTTCCGTGCCAAAACTATTTTTGGGAATTTCAGTGGTCGAGGATGCAGGTTAATGCCCATTTCAGGCTGCAAATGTTTTTGGGACATTCCGAGCTTTCTGACACAGTTTCTAGGCCACCAACATTTTCTGGACTTTAGGGGATCTAGGATGACTGTAAACCCCTTTTTTGGGCCTCCAAATTTTTCAACATTTTTGCAGCCTAAGATGCATTTTAAGGCCTATTTTGGGCTGCTATCATATTCTGAACTTTCAGTGGTGCAGGATGCATGTTATTTCCATAAATATTTTTGGGAATTTCAGTGGTCTAGGATGCGGGTTAATGCCCATTTCAGGCTGCACATTTTTTTGGGATATTCAAAGCTATCTGACACCGTTTTTGGGCAACCAACATTTTCTGGACTTTAGGGGGTCTAGGATGACTGTAAACCCCTTTTTTGGGCCTCCAAAGTTTTCAACATTTTTGCAGCCTAAGATGCATTTTAAGGCCTATTTTGGGCTGCTATCATATTCTGAACGTTCAGTGGTGCAGGATGCATGTTATTTCCATAAATATTTTTGGGAATTTCAGTGGTCTAGGATGCGGGTTAATGCCCATTTCAGGCTGCAAATGTTTTTGGGATATTCAGAGCTATCTGACACCGTTTTTGGGCAACCAACATTTTCTGGACTTTAGGGGGTCTAGGATGCCTGTAAACCCCTTTTTTGGGCCTCTAAAGTTTTCAACATTTTTGCAGCCTAAGATGCATTTTAAGGCCTTTTTTTGGGCTGCTAACATATTCTGAACTTTCAGCGGTGTAGGATGCATTTTTCGTACCATAAATATTTTTGTGAATTTTAGTGGTCTAGGATAGGTGTTAATGCCCCTTCTGGGCTACAAATGTTTTTGGGATATTCAGAGCTCTCTGACACCGTTTATGGGCATCCAACATTTTCTGGACTTTAGGGGGTCTAGGATGACGGTAAACCCCTTTTTTGGGCCTCTAAAGTTTTCAACATGTTTGCAGCCTAAGATGCATATTAAGGCCTTTTTTGGGCTGCTATCATATTCTGAACTTTCAGGGGTGTAGGATGCATTTTTCGTGCACAAAATATTTTTGGGAATTTCAGTGGTCTAGGATGCGGGTTAATGCCCATTTCAGGCTGCAAATGTTTTTGGGACATTCCGAGCTTTCTGACACAGTTTCTAGGCCACCAACATTTTCTGGACTTTAGGGGGTCTAGGATGACTGTAAACCCCTTTTTTGGGCCTCCAAAGTTTTCAACATTTCTGCAGCCTAAGATGCATTTTAAGGCCTATTTTGGGCTGCTATCATATTCTGAACTTTCAGTGGTGCAGGATGTATGTTATTTCCATAAATATTTTTGGGAATTTCAGTGGTCTAGGATGCGGGTTAGTGCCCATTTCAGGCTGCAAATGTTTTGGGGATATTCAGAGCTATCTGACACCGTTTTTGGGCAACCAACATTTTCTGGACTTTAGGGGGACTAGGATGCCTGTAAACCCCTTTTTTGGGCCTCTAAAGTTTTCAACATATTTGCAGCCTAAGATGCATTTTAAGGCCTTTTTTTGGGCTGCTAACATATTCTGAACTTTCAGCGGTGTAGGATGCATTTTTTGTGCCATAAATATTTTTGGGAATTTCAGTGGTCTAGGATGCGGGTTAATGCCCATTTCAGGGTGCAAATGTTTTTGGGACATTCCGAGCTTTCTGACACAGTTTCTAGGCCACCAACATTTTCTGGACTTTAGGGGGTCTAGGATGACTGTAAACCCCTTTTTTGGGCTTCCAAAGTTTTCAACATTTTTGCAGCCTAAGATGCATTTTAAGGCCTTTTTTTGGGCTGCTAACATATTCTGAACTTTCAGCGGTGTAGGATGCATTTTTTGTGCCATAAATATTTTTGGGAATTTCAGTGGTCTAGGATGCGGGTTAATGCCCATTTCAGGGTGCAAATGTTTTTGGGACATTCCGAGCTTTCTGACACAGTTTCTAGGCCACCAACATTTTCTGGACTTTAGGGGGTCTAGGATGACTGTAAACCCCTTTTTTGGGCTTCCAAAGTTTTCAACATTTTTGCAGCCTAAGATGCATTTTAAGGCCTATTTTGGGCTGCTATCATATTCTGAACTTTCAGTGGTGCAGGATGCATGTTATTTCCATAAATATTTTTGGGAATTTCAGTGGTCTAGGATGCGGGTTAATGCCCATTTCAGGCTGCAAATGTTTTTGGGACATTCCGAGCTTTCTGACACAGTTTCTAGGCCACCAACATTTTCTGGACTTTAACATTTTTGCAGCCTAAAATGCATATTAAGGCCTTTTTTGGGCTGCTAACATATTCTGAACTTTCAGTGGTGTAGGATGCATTTTTCGTGCCATAAATGTTTTTGGGAATTTCAGTGGTCTGGGATGCGGGTTAATGCCCATTTCAGGCTGCAAATGTTTTTGGGATATTCAGAGCTCTCTGACACCGTTTTTGGGCCACCAACATTTTCTGGACTTTAGGGGGTCTACGATGCCTGTAAACCCCTTTTTGGGCCTCCAAAGTTTTCTACATTTTTGCAGCCCTAAGATGCATGTTATGGCCTTTTTTGGGCTGCTAACATATTCTGAACTTTCAGCGGTGTAGGATGCGTTTTTCCTGCCATAAATATTTTTGGGAATTTCAGTGGTCTAGGATGTGGGTTAATGCCCATTTCAGGCTGCAAATGTTTTTGGGACATTCCGAGCTTTCTGACACAGTTTCTAGGCCACCAACATTGTCTGGACTTTAGGGGGTCTAGGATGACTGTAAACCCCTTTTTTGGGCCTCCAAAGTTTTCAAAATTTTTGCAGCCTAAGATGCATGTTATGGCCTTTTTGGGCTGCTAACATATTCTGAACTTTCAGCGGTGTAGGATGCATTTTTCGTGCCATGAATATTTTTGGGAATTTCAGTGGTCTAGGACGAGGTTTAATACCCATTTCAGGCTGCAAATATTTTTGGGACATTCAGAGCTTTCTGACACAGTTTTTAGGCCACCAACATTTTCTGGACTTTAGGGGTTCTAGGATGCCTGTAAACCCCTTTTTTGGACCTCCAAAGTTTTCAATATTTTTGCAGCCTAAGATGCATTTTAAGGCCTTTTTTGGGCTGCTATCGTATTCTGAACTTTCAGGGGTGTAGAATGCATTTTTCGTGCACAAAATATTTTTGGGAATTTCAGTGGTGTAGGATGCGGGTTAATGCCCATTTCAGGCTGCAAATGTTTTTGGGACATTCCGAGCTTTCTGACACAGTTTCTAGGCCAGCAACATTTTCTGGACTTTAGGGGCTCTAGGATGACTGTAAACCCCTTTTTTGGGCCTCCAAGGTTTTCAACATTTTTGCAGCCTAAGATGATATTTAGGCCTTTTTTGGGCTGCTATCATATTCTGAACTTTCAGTGGTGCAGGATGCATGTTATTTCCATAAATACTTTTGGGAATTTCAGTGGTCTACGATGCGGGTTAATGCCCATTTCCGGCTGCAAATGTTTTTGGGATATTCAGAGCTCTCTGACACAGTTTTTAGGCCACCAACATTTTCTGAACTTTAGGGGGTCTAGGATGCCTGTAAACCCCTTTTTTGGGCCTCCAAAGTTTTCTACATTTTTGCAGCCATAAGATGCATTTTAAGGCATTTTTCTGGGCTTCTAACATATTCTGAACTTTCAGCGGTGCAGGATGCATTTTTCGTGCCATAAATATTTTTGGGAATTTCAGTGGTCTAGGATGCGGGTTAATGCCCATTTCAGGCTGTAAATATTTTTGGGATATTCAGAGCTCTCTGACACCATTTTTGGGCCACCAACATTTTCTGGACTTTAGGGGGTCTAGGATGCCTGTAAACCCCTTTTTTGGACCTCCAAAGTTTTCTACATTTTTGCAGCCCTAAGATGCATGTTATGGCCTTTTTTGGGCTGCTAACATATTCTGAACTTTCAGTGGTGTAGGATGCATTTTTCGTGCCATAAATATTTTTGGGATTTTCAGTGCTCTAGGATGCGGGTTAATGCCCCTTTCAGGCTGCAAATGTTTTTGAGACATTCAGAGCTCTCTGACCCTGTTTTTGGGCAACCAACATTTTCTGGACTTTAGGGGGTCTAGGATGCCTGTAAACCCCTTTTTTGGGCCTCCAAGGTTTTCAACATTTTTGCAGCCTAAGATGATATTTAGGCCTTTTTTGGGCTGCTATCATATTCTGAACTTTCAGTGGTGCAGGATGCATGTTATTTCCATAAATACTTTTGGGAATTTCAGTGGTCTAGGATGCGGGTTAATGCCCATTTCAGGCTGCAAATGTTTTTGGGACATTCCGAGCTTTCTGACACAGTTTCTAGACCACCAACATTTTCTGGACTTTAGGGGGTCTAGGATGACTGTAAACCCCTTTTTTGGGCCTACAAAGTTTTCAACATTTTTGCAGCCTAAGATGATTTTTAGGCCTTTTTTGGGCTGCTATCATATTCTGAACTTTCAGTGGTGCAGGATGCATGTTATTTCCATAAATACTTTTGGGAATTTCAGTGGTCTAGGATGCGGGTTAATGCCCATTTCAGGCTGCAAATGTTGTTGGGACATTCTGAGCTTTCTGACACAGTTTTTAGGCCACCAACATTTTCTGGACTTTAGGGGGTCTAGGATGCCTGTAAACCCCTTTTTTGGGCCTCCAAAGTTTTCTACATTTTTGCAGCCATAAGATGCATTTTAAGGCATTTTTCTGGGCTTCTAACATATTCTGAACTTTCAGCGGTGCAGGATGCATTTTTCGTGCCATAAATATTTTTGGGAATTTCAGTGGTCTAGGATGCGGGTTAATGCCCATTTCAGGCTGCAAATGTTTTTGGGATATTCAGAGCTCTCTGACACCATTTTTGGGCCACCAACATTTTCTGGACTTTAGGGGGTCTAGGATGCCTGTAAACCCCTTTTTTGGACCTCCAAAGTTTTCTACATTTTTGCAGCCCTAAGATGCATGTTATGGCCTTTTTTGGGCTGCTAACATATTCTGAACTTTCAGTGGTGTAGGATGCATTTTTCGTGCCATAAATATTTTTGGGATTTTCAGTGCTCTAGGATGCGGGTTAATGCCCCTTTCAGGCTGCAAATGTTTTTGAGACATTCAGAGCTCTCTGACCCTGTTTTTGGGCAACCAACATTTTCTGGACTTTAGGGGGTCTAGGATGCCTGTAAACCCCTTTTTTGGGCCTCCAAAGTTTTCAACATTTTTGCAGCCTAAGATGCATTTTAAGGCCTTTTTTGGGCTGCTATCATATTCTGAACTTTCAGTGGTGCAGGATGCATGTCATTTCCATAAATACTTTTGGGGATTTCAGTGGTCTAGGATGCGGGTTAATGCCCATTTCAGGCTGCAAATGTTTTTGGGACATTCCGAGCTTTCTAACACAGTTTCTAGGCCACCAACATTTTCTGGACTTTAGGGGGTCTAGGATGACGGTAAACCCCTTTTTTGGGCCTCCAAAGTCTTCAACATTTTTGCAGCCTAAGATGCATTTTAAGGCCTTTTTTGGGCTGCTATCATATTCTGAACTTTCAGGGGTGTAGGATGCATTTTTCGTGCCAAAACTATTTTTGGGAATTTCAGTGGTCTAGGATGCAGGTTAATGCCCCTTATAGGCTACAAATGTTTTTGGGACATTCAGAGCTCTCTGACAGTTTTTTGGGCCACCAACATTTTCTGGACTTTAGGGGGTCTAGGATGACTGTAAACCCCTTTTTTGGGCCTCTAAAGTTTTCAACATTTTTGCAGCCTAAGATGCATATTAAGGCCTTTTTTGGGCTGCTAACATATTCTGAACTTTCAGTGGTGTAGGATGCATTTTTCGTGCCATAAATATTTTTGGGAATTTCAGTGGTCTAGGATGCGGGTTAATGCCCATTTCAGGCTGCAAATGTTTTTGGGATATTCAGAGCTCTCTGACACCGTTTTTGGGCCACCAACATTTTCTGGACTTTAGGGGGTCTAGAATGCCTGTAAACCCCTTTTTTGGGCCTCCAAAGTTTTCAACATTTTTGCAGCCTAAGATGCATTTTAAGGCCTTTTTTTGGGCTGCTAACATATTCTGGACTTTCAGCGGTGTAGGATGCATTTTTCGTGCCATAAATATTTTTGGGAATTTCAGTGGTCTAGGATGCGGGTTAATGCCCATTTCAGGCTGCAAATGTTTTTGGGACATTCCAAGCTTTCTGACACAGTTTCTAGGCCACCAACATTTTCTGGACTTTAGGGGGTCTAGGATGACTGTAAACCCCTTTTTTGGGCCTCCAAAGTTTTCAACATTTTTGCAGCCTAAGATGCATTTTAAGGCCTTTTTTGGGCTGCTAACATATTCTGAACTTTCAGCGGTGTAGGATGCATTTTTCGTGCCATGAATATTTTTGGGAATTTCAGTGGTCTAGGATGCGGTTTAATACCCATTTCAGGCTGCAAATATTTTTGGGACATTCAGAGCTTTCTGACACAGTTTTTAGGCCACCAACATTTTCTGGACTTTAGGGGGTCTAGGATGACTGTAAACCCCTTTTTTGGGCCTCTAAAGTTTTCAACATTTTTGCAGCCTAAGATGATTTTAAGGCCTTTTTTGGGCTGCTATCATATTCTGAACTTTCAGTGGTGTAGGATGCATTTTTCGTGCCATAAATGTTTTTGGGAATTTCAGTGGTCTGGGATGCGGGTTAATGCCCATTTCAGGCTGCAAATGTTTTTGGGATATTCAGAGCTCTCTGACACCGTTTTTGGGCCACCAACATTTTCTGGACTTTAGGGGGTCTAGGATGCCTGTAAACCCCTTTTTGGGCCTCCAAAGTTTTCTACATTTTTGCAGCCCTAAGATGCATGTTATGGCCTTTTTTGTGCTGCTATCATATTCTGAACTTTCAGCGGTGTAGGATGCATTTTTCGTGCCATAAATATTTTTGGGAATTTCAGTGGTCTAGGATGCGGGTTAATGCCCATTTCAGGCTGCAAATGTTTTTGGGACATTCCGAGCTTTCTGACACAGTTTCTAGGCCACCAACATTTTCTGGACTTTAGGGGGTCTAGGATGACTGTAAACCCCTTTTTTGGGCCTCCAAAGTTTTCAACATTTTTGCAGCCTAAGATGCATGTTATGGCCTTTTTGGGCTGCTAACATATTCTGAACTTTCAGCGGTGTAGGATGCATTTTTCGTGCCATGAATATTTTTGGGAATTTCAGTGGTCTAGGATACGTGTTAATGCCCCTTATGGGCTACAAATGTTTTGCGGCTATTCAGAGCTCCCTGACACCGTTTTTTGGCCACCAACATTTTCTGGACTTTAGGGGGTCTAGGATGCCTGTAAAGCCCTTTTTTGGGCCTCCAAAGTTTTCAACATTTTTGCAGCCTAAGATGGATTTTAAGGCCTTTTTTGGGTTGCTATCATATTCTGAACTTTCAGGGGTGTAGGATGCATGTTATTTCCATAAATACTTTTGGGAATTTCAGTGGTCTAGGATGCGGGTTAATGCCCATTTCAGGCTGCAAATGTTTTTGGACATTCCGAGCTTTCTGACACAGTTTCTAGGCCACCAACATTTTCTGGACTTTAGGGGGTCTAAGATGCCTGTAAACCCCTTTTTTGGGCCTCCAAAGTTTTCTACATTTTTGCAGCCATAAGATGCATTTTAAGGCATTTTTCTGGGCTGCTAACATATTCTGAACTTTCAGCGGTGTAGGATGCATTTTTCGTGCCATAAATATTTTTGGGAACTTCAGTGGTCTAGGATGCGGGTTAATGCCCATTTCAGGCTGCAAATGTTTTTGGGATATTCAGAGCTCTCTGACACCATTTTTGGGCCACCAACATTTTCTGGACTTTAGGGGGTCTAGGATGCCTGTAAACCCCTTTTTTGGGCCTCCAAAGTTTTCTACATTTTTGCAGCCATAAGATGCATTTTAAGGCATTTTTCTGGGCTTCTAACATATTCTGAACTTTCAGCGGTGCAGGATGCATTTTTCGTGCCATAAATATTTTTGGGAATTTCAGTGGTCTAGGATGCGGGTTAATGCCCATTTCAGGCTGCAAATGTTTTTGGGACATTCAGAGCTTTCTGACACAATTTTTAGGCCACCAACATTTTCTGGACTTTAGGGGGTCTAGGATGCATGTAAACCCCTTTTTTGGCCCTCCAAAGTTTTCTACATTTTTGCAGCCATAAGATGCATTTTAAGGCATTTTTTGGGCTTCTAACATATTCTGAACTTTCAGAGTGTAAGATGCATTTTTCTTGCCATACATATTTTTGGGAATTTCAATGGTCTAGGATGCGTGTTAATGCCCCTTATAGGCTACAAATGTTTTGGGGATATTCAGAGCTCTCTGACACCGTTTTTTGGCCACCAACATTTTCTGGACTTTAGGGGGTCTACGATGCCTGTAAACCCCTTTTTTGGACCTCCAAAGTTTTCAATATTTTTGCAGCCTAAGATGCATTTTAAGGCCTTTTTTGGGCTGCTAACATATTCTGAACTTTCAGCGGTGTAGGATGCATTTTTCGTGCAATGAATATTTTTGGGAATTTCAGTGGTCTAGGATGCGGTTTAATGCCCATTTCAGGCTGCAAATATTTTTGGGACATTCAGAGCTTTCTGACACAGTTTTTAGGCCACCAACATTTTCTGGACTTTAGGGGGTCTAGGATGCCTGTAAACCCCTTTTTTGGGCCTCCAAAGTGTTCAACATTTTTGCAGCCTAAGATGCATTTTAAGGCCTTTTTTGGGCTGCTATCATATTCTGAACTTTCAGCGGTGCAGGATGCATTTTTCGTGCACAAAATATTTTTGGGAATTTCAGTGGTCTAGGATGAGGGTTAATGCCCATTTCAGGCTGCAAATGTTTTTGGGACATTCAGAGCTCTCTGACACAGTTTTTGGGCCACCAACTTTTTCTGGACTTTAGGGGGTCTAGGATGCATGTAAATCCCTTTTTTGGGCCTCCAAAGTTTTCTACATTTTTGCAGCCATAAGATGCATTTTAAGGCATTTTTTGGGCTTCTAACATATTCTGAACTTTCAGAGTGTAAGATGCATTTTTCGTGTCATACATATTTTTGGGAATTTCAATGGTCTAGGATGCGTGTTAATGCCCCTTATAGGCTACAAATGTTTTGGGGATATTCAGAGCTCTCTGACACCGTTTTTTGGCCACCAACATTTTCTGGACTTTAGGGGGTTTAGGATGACTGTAAACCCCTTTTTTGGGCCTCCAAAGTTTTCAATATTTTTGCAGCCTAAGATGATTTTTAGGCCTTTTTTGGGCTGCTATCATATTCTGAACTTTCAGTGGTGCAGGTTGCATGTTATTTCCATAAATACTTTTGGGAATTTCAGTGGTCTAGGATGCGGGTTAATGCCCATTTCAGGCTGCAAATGTTTTTGGGACATTCCGAGCTTTCTGACACAGTTTTTAGGCCACCAACATTTTCTGGACTTTAGGGGGTCTAGGATGCCTGTAAACCCCTTTTTTGGTCCTCCAAAGTTTTCTACATTTTTGCAGCCATAAGATGCATTTTAAGGCCTTTTTCTGGGCTTCTAACATATTCTGAACTTTCAGCGGTGCAGGATGCATTTTTCGTGCCATAAATATTTTTGGGAATTTCAGTGGTCTAGGATGCGGGTTAATGCCCATTTCAGGCTGCAAATGTTTTTGGGACATTCAGAGCTCTATGACACCATTTTTGGGCCACCAACATTTTCTGGACTTTAGGGGGTCTAGGATACCTGTAAACCCCTTTTTTGGGCCTCCAAAGTTTTCTACATTTTTGCAGCCATAAGATGCATTTTAATACATTTTTCTGGGCTTCTAACATATTCTGAACTTTCAGGGGTGTAGGATGCATTTTTCGTGCCATAAATATTTTTGGGAATTTCAGTGGTCTAGGATGGGGGTTAATGCCCATTTCAGGCTGCAGATGTTTTTGGGACATTCCGAGCTTTCTGATACAGTTTCTAGGCCACCAACATTTTCTGGACTTTAGGGGGTCTAGGATGACTGTAAACCCCTTTTTTGGGCCTCCAAAGTCTTCAACATTTTTGCAGCCTAAGATGCATTTTAAGGCCTTTTTTGGGCTGCTATCATATTCTGAACTTTCAGGGGTGTAGGATGCATTTTTCGTGCACAAAATATTTTTGGGAATTTCAGTGGTCTAGGATGCGGGTTAATGCCCATTTCAGGCTGCAAATGTTTTTGGGACATTCAGAGCTCTCTGACACAGTTTTTGGGCCACCAACTTTTTCTGGACTTTAGGGGGCCTAGGATGACTGTAAACCCCTTTTTTGGGCCTCTAAAGTTTTCAACATTTTTGCAGCTTAAAATGCATATTAAGGCCTTTTTTGGGCTGCTAACATATTCTGAACTTTCAGTGGTGTAGGATGCATTTTTCGTGCCATAAATATTTTTGGGATTTTCAGTGCTCTAGGATGCGGGTTAATGCCCCTTTTGGGCTGCAAATGTTTTTGAGACATTATGAGCTCTCTGACCCTGTTTTTGGGCCACCAACATTTTCTGGACTTCAGGGGGTCTAGGATGCCTATAAACCCCTTTTTTGGGCCTCCAAAGTTTTCTGCATGTTTGCAGCCCTAAAATGCATTTTAAGGCATTTTTTGGGCTGCTAACATATTCTGAACTTTCAGGATGTAAGATGCATTTTTTGTGCCAAAACAATTTTTGGGAATTTCATTGGTCTAGGATGCAGGTTAATGCCCCTTATAGGCTACAAATGTTTTTGGGACATTCAGAGCTCTCTGACAGTTTTTTGGGACACCAACATTTTCTGGACTTTAGGGGGCCTAGGATGACTGTAAACCCCTTTTTTGGGCCTCTAAAGTTTTCAACATTTTTGCAGCTTAAAATGCATATTAAGGCCTTTTTTGGGCTGCTAACATATTCTGAACTTTCAGTGGTGTAGGATGCATTTTTCGTGCCATGAATATTTTTGGGATTTTCAGTGCTCTAGGATGCGGGTTGATGCCCCTTTCAGGCTGCAAATGTTTTTGAGACATTCAGAGCTCTCTGACCCTGTTTTTGGGCAACCAACATTTTCTGGACCTTAGGGGGTCTAGGATGCCTGTAAACCCCTTTTTTGGGCCTCTAAAGTTTTCAACATTTTTGCAGCCTAAGATGCATTTTAAGGCCTTTTTTGGGCTGCTATCATATTCTGAACTTTCAGGGGTGTAGGATGCATTTTTCGTGCACAAAATATTTTTGGGAATTTCAGTGGTCTAGGATGCGGGTTAATGCCCATTTCAGGCTGCAAATGTTTTTGGGACATTCCGAGCTTTCTGACACAGTTTCTAGGCCACCAACATTTTCTGGACTTTAGGGGGTCTAGGATGACGGTAAACCCCTTTTTTGGGCCTCCAAAGTCTTCAACATTTTTGCAGCCTAAGATGCATTTTAAGGCCTTTTTTGGGCTGCTATCATATTCTGAACTTTCAGGGGTGTAGGATGCATTTTTCGTGCCAAAACTATTTTTGGGAATTTCAGTGGTCTAGGATGCAGGTTAATGCCCCTTATAGGCTACAAATGTTTTTGGGACATTCAGAGCTCTCTGACAGTTTTTTGGTCCACCAACATTTTCTGGACTTTAGGGGGTCTAGGATGACTGTAAACCCCTTTTTTGGGCCTCTAAAGTTTTCAACATTTTTGCAGCATAAGATGCATATTAAGGCCTTTTTTGGGCTGCTAACATATTCTGAACTTTCAGTGGTGTAGGATGCATTTTTCGTGCCATAAATATTTTTGGGAATTTCAGTGGTCTAGGATGCGGGTTAATGCCCATTTCAGGCTGCAAATGTTTTTGGGATATTCAGAGCTCTCTGACACCGTTTTTGGGCCACCAACATTTTCTGGACTTTAGGGGGTCTAGAATGCCTGTAAACCCCTTTTTTGGGCATCCAAAGTTTTCAACATTTTTGAGCCTAAGATGCATTTTAAGGCCTTTTTTTGGGCTGCTAACATATTCTGGACTTTCAGCGGTGTAGGATGCATTTTTCGTGCCATAAATATTTTTGGGAATTTCAGTGGTCTAGGATGCGGGTTAATGCCCATTTCAGGCTGCAAATGTTTTTGGGACATTCCGAGCTTTCTGACACAGTTTCTAGGCCACCAACATTTTCTGGACTTTAGGGGGTCTAGGATGACTGTAAACCCCTTTTTTGGGCCTCTAAAGCTTTCAACATTTTTGCAGCATAAGATGCATATTAAGGCCTTTTTTGGGCTGCTAACATATTCTGAACTTTCAGTGGTGTAGGATGCATTTTTCGTGCCATAAATATTTTTGGGAATTTCAGTGGTCTAGGATGCGGGTTAATGCCCATTTCAGGCTGCAAATGTTTTTGGGATATTCAGAGCTCTCTGACACCGTTTTTGGGCCACCAACATTTTCTGGACTTTAGGGGGTCTAGAATGCCTGTAAACCCCTTTTTTGGGCCTCCAAAGTTTTCAACATTTTTGCAGCCTAAGATGCATTTTAAGGCCTTTTTTTGGGCTGCTAACATATTCTGGACTTTCAGCGGTGTAGGATACATTTTTCGTGCCATAAATATTTTTGGGAATTTCAGTGGTCTAGGATGCGGGTTAATGCCCATTTCAGGCTGCAAATGTTTTTGGGACATTCCGAGCTTTCTGACACAGTTTGTAGGCCACCAACATTTTCTGGACTTTAGGGGGTCTAGGATGACTGTAAACCCCTTTTTTGGGCCTCCAAAGTTTTCAACATTTTTGCAGCCTAAGATGCATTTTAAGGCCTTTTTTGGGCTGCTAACATATTCTGAACTTTCAGCGGTGTAGGATGCATTTTTCGTGCCATGAATATTTTTGGGAATTTCAGTGGTCTAGGATGCGGTTTAATACCCATTTCAGGCTGCAAATATTTTTGGGACATTCAGAGCTTTCTGACACAGTTTTTAGGCCACCAACATTTTCTGGACTTTAGAGGGTCTAGGATGCCTGTAAACCCCTTTTTTGGACCTCCAAACTTTTCAATATTTTTGCAGCCTAAGATGCATTTCAAGGCCATTTTTGGGCTGCTAACATATTCTGAACTTTCAGCGGTGTAGGATGCATTTTTCGTGCCATGAATATTTTTGGGAATTTCAGTGGTCTAGGATGTGGTTTAATGCCCATTTCAGGCTGCAAATATTTTTGGGACATTCAGAGCTTTCTGACACCGTTTTTGGGCAACCAACATTTTCTGGACTTTAGGGGGTCTAGGATGCCTGTAAACCCCTTTTTTGTGCCTCCAATGTTTTCAACATTTTTGCAGCCTAAGATGCATTTTAAGGCCTTTTTTGGGCTGCTATCATATTCTGAACTTTCAGTGGTGCAGGATGCATTTTTCGTGCCCAAAATATTTTTGGGAATTTCAGTGGTCTAGGATGCGGGTTAATACCCATTTCAGGCTGCAAATGTTTTTGGGACATTCCGAGCTTTCTGACACAGTTTCTAGGCCACCAACATTTTCTGGACTTTAGGGGGTCTAGGATGACTGTAAAGCCCTTTTTTGGGCCTCTAAAGTGTTCAACATTTTTGCAGCCTAAGATGATTTTTAGGCCTTTTTTGGGCTGCTATTATATTCTGAACTTTCAGTGGTGCAGGATGCATGTTATTTCCATAAATACTTTTGGGAATTTCAGTGGTCTAGGATGCGGGTTAATGCCCATTTCAGGCTGCAAATGTTTTTGGGACATTCAGAGCTCTCTGACACAGTTTTTGGGCCACCAACATTTTCTGGACTTTAGGGGGTCTAGGATGACTGTAAACCCCTTTTTTGGGCCTCTAAAGTTTTTAACATTTTTGCAGCCTAAAATGCATATTAAGGCCTTTTTTGGGCTGCTAACATATTCTGAACTTTCAGTGGTGTAGGATGCATTTTTCGTGCCATAAATGTTTTTGGGAATTTCAGTGGTCTGGGATGCGGGTTAATGCCCATTTCAGGCTGCAAATATTTTTGGGATATTCAGAGCTCTCTGACACCGTTTTTGGGCCACCAACATTTTCTGGACTTTAGGGGGTCTACGATGCCTGTAAACCCCTTTTTGGGCCTCCAAAGTTTTCTACATTTTTGCAGCCCTAAGATGCATGTTATGGCCTTTTTTGGGCTGCTAACATATTCTGAACTTTCAGCGGTGTAGGATGCGTTTTTCCTGCCATCAATATTTTTGGGAATTTCAGTGGTCTAGGATGTGGGTTAATGCCCATTTCAGGCTGCAAATGTTTTTGGGACATTCCGAGCTTTCTGACACAGTTTCTAGGCCACCAACATTGTCTGGACTTTAGGGGGTCTAGGATGACTGTAAACCCCTTTTTTGGGCCTCCAACGTTTTCAACATTTTTGCAGCCTAAGATGCATGTTATGGCCTTTTTGGGCTGCTAACATATTCTGAACTTTCAGCGGTGTAGGATGCATTTTTCGTGCCATGAATATTTTTGGGAATTTCAGTGGTCTAGGACGAGGTTTAATACCCATTTCAGGCTGCAAATATTTTTGGGACATTCAGAGCTTTCTGACACAGTTTTTAGGCCACCAACATTTTCTGGACTTTAGGGGTTCTAGGATGCCTGTAAACCCCTTTTTTGGACCTCCAAAGTTTTCAATATTTTTGCAGCCTAAGATGCATTTTAAGGCCTTTTTTGGGCTGCTATCGTATTCTGAACTTTCAGGGGTGTAGAATGCATTTTTCGTGCACAAAATATTTTTGGGAATTTCAGTGGTCTAGGATGCGGGTTAATGCCCATTTCAGGCTGCAAATGTTTTTGGGACATTCCGAGCTTTCTGACACAGTTTCTAGACCACCAACATTTTCTGGACTTTAGGGGGTCTAGGATGACTGTAAACCCCTTTTTTGGGCCTACAAAGTTTTCAACATTTTTGCAGCCTAAGATGATTTTTAGGCCTTTTTTGGGCTGCTATCATATTCTGAACTTTCAGTGGTGCAGGATGCATGTTATTTCCATAAATACTTTTGGGAATTTCAGTGGTCTAGGATGCGGGTTAATGCCCATTTCAGGCTGCAAATGTTTTTGGGACATTCTGAGCTTTCTGACACAGTTTTTAGGCCACCAACATTTTCTGGACTTTAGGGGGTCTAGGATGCCTGTAAACCCCTTTTTTGGGCCTCCAAAGTTTTCTACATTTTTGCAGCCATAAGATGCATTTTAAGGCATTTTTCTGGGCTTCTAACATATTCTGAACTTTCAGCGGTGCAGGATGCATTTTTCGTGCCATAAATATTTTTGGGAATTTCAGTGGTCTAGGATGCGGGTTAATGCCCATTTCAGGCTGCAAATGTTTTTGGGATATTCAGAGCTCTCTGACACCATTTTTGGGCCACCAACATTTTCTGGACTTTAGGGGGTCTAGGATGCCTGTAAACCCCTTTTTTGGACCTCCAAAGTTTTCTACATTTTTGCAGCCCTAAGATGCATGTTATGGCCTTTTTTGGGCTGCTAACATATTCTGAACTTTCAGTGGTGTAGGATGCATTTTTCGTGCCATAAATATTTTTGGGATTTTCAGTGCTCTAGGATGCGGGTTAATGCCCATTTCAGGCTGCAAATGTTTTTGGGATATTCAGAGCTCTCTGACACCGTTTTTGGGCCACCAACATTTTCTGGACTTTAGGGGGTCTAGAATGCCTGTAAACCCCTTTTTTGGGCCTCCAAAGTTTTCAACATTTTTGCAGCCTAAGATGCATTTTAAGGCCTTTTTTTGGGCTGCTAACATATTCTGGACTTTCAGCGGTGTAGGATGCATTTTTCGTGCCATAAATATTTTTGGGAATTTCAGTGGTCTAGGATGCGGGTTAATGCCCATTTCAGGCTGCAAATGTTTTTGGGACATTCCAAGCTTTCTGACACAGTTTCTAGGCCACCAACATTTTCTGGACTTTAGGGGGTCTAGGATGACTGTAAACCCCTTTTTTGGGCCTCCAAAGTTTTCAACATTTTTGCAGCCTAAGATGCATTTTAAGGCCTTTTTTGGGCTGCTAACATATTCTGAACTTTCAGCGGTGTAGGATGCATTTTTCGTGCCATGAATATTTTTGGGAATTTCAGTGGTCTAGGATGCGGTTTAATACCCATTTCAGGCTGCAAATATTTTTGGGACATTCAGAGCTTTCTGACACAGTTTTTAGGCCACCAACATTTTCTGGACTTTAGGGGGTCTAGGATGACTGTAAACCCCTTTTTTGGGCCTCTAAAGTTTTCGACATTTTTGCAGCCTAAGATGATTTTAAGGCCTTTTTTGGGCTGCTATCATATTCTGAACTTTCAGTGGTGTAGGATGCATTTTTCGTGCCATAAATGTTTTTGGGAATTTCAGTGGTCTGGGATGCGGGTTAATGCCCATTTCAGGCTGCAAATGTTTTTGGGATATTCAGAGCTCTCTGACACCGTTTTTGGGCCACCAACATTTTCTGGACTTTAGGGGGTCTAGGATGCCTGTAAACCCCTTTTTGGGCCTCCAAAGTTTTCTACATTTTTGCAGCCCTAAGATGCATGTTATGGCCTTTTTTGTGCTGCTATCATATTCTGAACTTTCAGCGGTGTAGGATGCATTTTTCGTGCCATAAATATTTTTGGGAATTTCAGTGGTCTAGGATGCGGGTTAATGCCCATTTCAGGCTGCAAATGTTTTTGGGACATTCCGAGCTTTCTGACACAGTTTCTAGGCCACCAACATTTTCTGGACTTTAGGGGGTCTAGGATGACTGTAAACCCCTTTTTTGGGCCTCCAAAGTTTTCAACATTTTTGCAGCCTAAGATGCATGTTATGGCCTTTTTGGGCTGCTAACATATTCTGAACTTTCAGCGGTGTAGGATGCATTTTTCGTGCCATGAATATTTTTGGGAATTTCAGTGGTCTAGGATACGTGTTAATGCCCCTTATGGGCTACAAATGTTTTGCGGCTATTCAGAGCTCCCTGACACCGTTTTTTGGCCACCAACATTTTCTGGACTTTAGGGGGTCTAGGATGCCTGTAAAGCCCTTTTTTGGGCCTCCAAAGTTTTCAACATTTTTGCAGCCTAAGATGGATTTTAAGGCCTTTTTTGGGTTGCTATCATATTCTGAACTTTCAGGGGTGTAGGATGCATGTTATTTCCATAAATACTTTTGGGAATTTCAGTGGTCTAGGATGCGGGTTAATGCCCATTTCAGGCTGCAAATGTTTTTGGACATTCCGAGCTTTCTGACACAGTTTCTAGGCCACCAACATTTTCTGGACTTTAGGGGGTCTAAGATGCCTGTAAACCCCTTTTTTGGGCCTCCAAAGTTTTCTACATTTTTGCAGCCATAAGATGCATTTTAAGGCATTTTTCTGGGCTGCTAACATATTCTGAACTTTCAGCGGTGTAGGATGCATTTTTCGTGCCATAAATATTTTTGGGAACTTCAGTGGTCTAGGATGCGGGTTAATGCCCATTTCAGGCTGCAAATGTTTTTGGGATATTCAGAGCTCTCTGACACCATTTTTGGGCCACCAACATTTTCTGGACTTTAGGGGGTCTAGGATGCCTGTAAACCCCTTTTTTGGGCCTCCAAAGTTTTCTACATTTTTGCAGCCATAAGATGCATTTTAAGGCATTTTTCTGGGCTTCTAACATATTCTGAACTTTCAGCGGTGCAGGATGCATTTTTCGTGCCATAAATATTTTTGGGAATTTCAGTGGTCTAGGATGCGGGTTAATGCCCATTTCAGGCTGCAAATGTTTTTGGGACATTCAGAGCTTTCTGACACAGTTTTTAGGCCACCAACATTTTCTGGACTTTAGGGGGTCTAGGATGCATGTAAACCCCTTTTTTGGCCCTCCAAAGTTTTCTAAATTTTGCAGCCATAAGATGCATTTTAAGGCATTTTTTGGGCTTCTAACATTTTCTGAACTTTCAGAGTGTAAGATGCATTTTTCTTGCCATACATATTTTTGGGAATTTCAATGGTCTAGGATGCGTGTTAATGCCCCTTATAGGCTACAAATGTTTTGGGGATATTCAGAGCTCTCTGACACCGTTTTTTGGCCACCAACATTTTCTGGACTTTAGGGGGTCTACGATGCCTGTAAACCCCTTTTTTGGACCTCCAAAGTTTTCAATATTTTTGCAGCCTAAGATGCATTTTAAGGCCTTTTTTGGGCTGCTAACATATTCTGAACTTTCAGCGGTGTAGGATGCATTTTTCGTGCAATGAATATTTTTGGGAATTTCAGTGGTCTAGGATGCGGTTTAATGCCCATTTCAGGCTGCAAATATTTTTGGGACATTCAGAGCTTTCTGACACAGTTTTTAGGCCACCAACATTTTCTGGACTTTAGGGGGTCTAGGATGCCTGTAAACCCCTTTTTTGGGCCTCCAAAGTTTTCAACATTTTTGCAGCCTAAGATGCATTTTAAGGCCTTTTTTGGGCTGCTATCATATTCTGAACTTTCAGCGGTGCAGGATGCATTTTTCGTGCACAAAATATTTTTGGGAATTTCAGTGGTCTAGGATGAGGGTTAATGCCCATTTCAGGCTGCAAATGTTTTTGGGACATTCAGAGCTCTCTGACACAGTTTTTGGGCCACCAACTTTTTCTGGACTTTAGGGGGTCTAGGATGCATGTAAATCCCTTTTTTGGGCTTCCAAAGTTTTCTACATTTTTGCAGCCATAAGATGCATTTTAAGGCATTTTTTGGGCTTCTAACATATTCTGAACTTTCAGAGTGTAAGATGCATTTTTCGTGCCATACATATTTTTGGGAATTTCAATGGTCTAGGATGCGTGTTAATGCCCCTTATAGGCTACAAATGTTTTGGGGATATTCAGAGCTCTCTGACACTGTTTTTTGGCCACCAACATTTTCTGGACTTTAGGGGGTCTAGGATGACTGTAAACCCCTTTTTTGGGCCTCCAAAGTTTTCAACATTTTTGCAGCCTAAGATGATTTTTAGGCCTTTTTTGGGCTGCTATCATATTCTGAACTTTCAGTGGTGCAGGTTGCATGTTATTTCCATAAATACTTTTGGGAATTTCAGTGGTCTAGGATGCGGGTTAATGCCCATTTCAGGCTGCAAATGTTTTTGGGACATTCCGAGCTTTCTGACACAGTTTTTAGGCCACCAACATTTTCTGGACTTTAGGGGGTCTAGGATGCCTGTAAACCCCTTTTTTGGTCCTCCAAAGTTTTCTACATTTTTGCAGCCATAAGATGCATTTTAAGGCCTTTTTCTGGGCTTCTAACATATTCTGAACTTTCAGCGGTGCAGGATGCATTTTTCGTGCCATAAATATTTTTGGGAATTTCAGTGGTCTAGGATGCGGGTTAATGCCCATTTCAGGCTGCAAATGTTTTTGGGACATTCAGAGCTCTCTGACACCATTTTTGGGCCACCAACATTTTCTGGACTTTAGGGGGTCTAGGATACCTGTAAACCCCTTTTTTGGGCCTCCAAAGTTTTCTACATTTTTGCAGCCATAAGATGCATTTTAAGGCATTTTTCTGGGCTTCTAACATATTCTGAACTTTCAGCGGTGCAGGATGCATTTTTCGTGCCATAAATATTTTTGGGAATTTCAGTGGTCAAGGATGCGGGTTAATGCCCATTTCAGGCTGCAAATGTTTTTGGGATATTCAGAGCTCTCTGACACCATTTTTGGGCCACCAACATTTTCTGGACTTTAGGGGGTCTAGGATACCTGTAAACCCCTTTTTTGGGCCTCCAAAGTTTTCTACATTTTTGCAGCCCTAAGATGCATGTTATGGCCTTTTTTGGGCTGCTAACATATTCTGAACTTTCAGGGGTGTAGGATGCATTTTTCGTGCCATAAATATTTTTGGGAATTTCAGTGGTCTAGAATGCGGGTTAAAGCCGATTTCAGGCTGCAAATGTTTTTGGGATATTCAGAGCTCTCTGACACCGTTTTTGGGCAACCAACATTTTCTGGACTTTAGGGGGTCTAGGATGCCTGTAAACCCCTTTTTTGGTCCTCCAAAGTTTTCTACATTTTTGCAGCCCTAAGATGCATGTTATGGCCTTTTTTGGGCTGCTAACATATTCTGAACTTTCAGCGGTGTAGGATGCGTTTTTCCTGCCATAAATATTTTTGGGAATTTCAGTGGTTAAGGATGCGGGTTAATGCCCATTTCAGGCTGCAAATGTTTTTGGGACATTCAGGGCTTTCTGACACAGTTTTTAGGCCACCAACATTTTCTGGACTTTAGGGGGTCTAGGATGCCTGTAAACCCCTTTTATGGGCCTCCAAAGTTTTCTACATTTTTGCAGCCATAAGATGCATTTTAAGGCATTTTTTGGGCTTCTAACATATTCTGAACTTTCAGGGTGTAAGATGCATTTTTCGTACCATAAATATTTTTGGGAATTTCAGTGGTCTAGGATGCGTGTTAATGCCCCTTATGGGCTACAAATGTTTTGGGGCTATTCAGAGCTCTCTGACACCGTTTTTTGGCCACCAACATTTTCTGGACTTTAGGGGGTCTAGGATGCCTGTAAACCCCTTTTTTGGGCCTCCAAAGTTTTCAACATTTTTGCCGCCTAAGATGGATTTTAAGGCCTTTTTTGGGCTGCTATCATATTCTGAACTTTCAGGGGTGTAGGATGCATTTTTTCGTGCACAAAATATTTTTGGGGATTTCAGTGGTCTAGGATGCGGGTTAATGCCCATTTCAGGCTGCAAATGCTTTTGGGACATTCAGAGCTTTCTGACACAGTTTCAAGGCCACCAACATTTTCTGGACTTTAGGGGGTCTACGATGACTGTAAACCCCTTTTTTGTGCCTCCAAAGTTTTCAACATTTTTGCAGCCTAAGATGCATTTTAAGGCCTTTTTTGGGCTGCTATCATATTCTGAACTTTCAGTGGTGCAGGATGCATGTTATTTCCATAAATATTTTTGGGAATTTCAGTGGTCTAGGATGCGGGTTACTGCCCATTTCAGGCTGCAAATGTTTTTGGGATATTCAGAGCTCTCTGACACCGTATTTGGGCAACCAACATTTTCTGGTCTTTAGGGAGTCTAGGATGACTGTAAACCCCTTTTTTGGGCCTCTAAAGTTTTCAACATTTTTGCAGCCTAAGATGCATATTAAGGCCTTTTTTGGGCTGCTAACATATTCTGAACTTTCAGTGGTGTGGGATGCGTTTTCCTGCCATGAATATTTTTTGGAATTTCAGTGGTCTAGGATGCGGGTTAATGCCCATTTCAGGCTGCAAATGTTTTTGGGACATTCAGAGCTTTCTGACACAGTTTTTAGGCCACCAACATTTTCTGGACTTTAGGGGGTCTAGGATGCATGTAAACCCCTTTTTTGGGCCTCCAAAGTTTTCTACATTTTTGGCATTTTTTGGGCTTCTAACATATTCTGAACTTTCAGAGTGTAAGATGCATTTTTCGTGCCATACATATTTTTGGGAATTTCAATGGTCTAGGATGCGTGTTAATGCCCCTTATAGGCTACAAATGTTTTGGGGATATTCAGAGCTCTCTGATGCCGTTTTTTGGCCACCAACATTTTCTGGACTTTAGGGGGTCTACGATGCCTGTAAACCCCTTTTTTGGACCTCCAAAGTTTTCAATATTTTTGCAGCCTAAGATGCATTTTAAGGCCTTTTTTGGGCTGCTAACATATTCTGAACTTTCGGCGGTGTAGGATGCATTTTTCGTGCAATGAATATTTTTGGGAATTTCAGTGGTCTAGGATGCGGTTTAATGCCCATTTCAGGCTGCAAATATTTTTGGGACATTCAGAGCTTTCTGACACAGTTTTTAGGCCACCAACATTTTCTGGACTTTAGGGGGTCTAGGATGCCTGTAAACCCCTTTTTTGGGCCTCCAAAGTTTTCAACATTTTTGCAGCCTAAGATGCATTTTAAGGCCTTTTTTGGGCTGCTATCATATTCTGAACTTTCAGCGGTGCAGGATGCATTTTTCGTGCACAAAATATTTTTGGGAATTTCAGTGGTCTAGGATGAGGGTTAATGCCCATTTCAGGCTGCAAATGTTTTTGGGACATTCAGAGCTCTCTGACACAGTTTTTGGGCCAACAACCTTTTCTGGACTTTAGGGGGTCTAGGATGCATGTAAACGCCTTTTTTGGGCCTCCAAAGTTTTCTACATTTTTGCAGCCATAAAATGCATTTTAAGGCATTTTTTGGGCTTCTAACATATTCTGAACTTTCAGAGTGTAAGATGTATTTTTCGTGCCATACATATTTTTGGGAATTTCAATGGTCTAGGATGCGTGTTAATGCCCATTATAGGCTACAAATGTTTTGGGGATATTCAGAGCTCTCTGACACCGTTTTTTGGCCACCAACATTTTCTGGACTTTAGGGGGTCTACGATGCCTGTAAACCCCTTTTTTGGACCTCCAAAGTTTTCAATATTTTTGCAGCCTAAGATGCATTTTAAGGCCTTTTTTGGGCTGCTAACATATTCTGAACTTTCAGCGGTGTAGGATGCATTTTTCGTGCAATGAATATTTTTGGGAATTTCAGTGGTCTAGGATGCGGTTTAATGCCCATTTCAGGCTGCAAATATTTTTGGGACATTCAGAGCTTTCTGACACAGTTTTTAGGCCACCAACATTTTCTGGACTTTAGGGGGTCTAGGATGCCCTTAAACCCCTTTTTTGGGCCTCCAAAGTTTTCAACATTTTTGCAGCCTAAGATGCATTTTAAGGCCTTTTTTGGGCTGCTAACATATTCTGAACTTTCAGCGGTGCAGGATGCATTTTTCGTGCACAAAATATTTTTGGGAATTTCAGTGGTCTAGGATGAGGGTTAATGCCCATTTCAGGCTGCAAATGTTTTTGGGACATTCAGAGCTCTCTGACACAGTTTTTGGGCCACCAACTTTTTCTGGACTTTAGGGGGTCTAGGATGACTGTAAACCCCTTTTTTGGGCCTCCAAAGTTTTCAACATTTTTGCAGCCTAAGATGATTTTTAGGCCTTTTTTGGGCTGCTATCATATTCTAAACTTTCAGTGGTGCAGGATGCATGTTATTTCCATAAATACTTTTGGGAATTTCAGTGGTCTAGAATGCGGGTTAATGCCCATTTCAGGCTGCAAATGTTTTTGGGACATTCCAAGCTTTCTGACACAGTTTCTAGACCACCAACATTTTCTGGACTTTAGGGGGTCTAGGATGACTGTAAACCCCTTTTTTAGGCCTCCAAAGTTTTCAACATTTTTGCAGCCTAAAATGATTTTTAGGACTTTTTTGGGCTGCTATCATATTCTGAACTTTCAGTGGTGCAGGATGCATGTTATTTCCATAAATACTTTTGGGAATTTCAGTGGTCTAGGATGCGGGTTAATGCCCATTTCAGGCTGCAAATGTTTTTGGGACATTCCGAGCTTTCTGACACAGTTTTTAGGCCACCAACATTTTCTGGACTTTAGGGGGTCTAGGATGCCTGTAAACCCCTTTTTTGGGCCTCCAAAGTTTTCTACATTTTTGCAGCCATAAGATGCATTTTAAGGCATTTTTCTGGGCTTCTAACATATTCTGAACTTTCAGCGGTGCAGGATGCATTTTTCGTGCCATAAATATTTTTGGGAATTTCAGTGGTCTAGGATGCGGGTTAATGCCCATTTCAGGCTGCAAATGTTTTTGGGATATTCAGAGCTCTCTGACACCATTTTTGGGCCACCAACATTTTCTGGACTTTAGGGGGTCTAGGATGCCTGTAAACCCCTTTTTTGGGCCTCCAAAGTTTTCTACATTTTTGCAGCCCTAAAATGCATGTTATGGCCTTTTTTGGGCTGCTAACATATTCTGAACTTTCAGCGGTGTAGGATGCATTTTTCGTGCCATAAATATTTTTGGGAATTTCAGTGGTCTAGGATACGTGTTAATGCCCCTTATGGGCTACAAATGTTTTGGGGCTATTCAGAGCTCTCTGACACCGTTTTTTGGCCACCAACATTTTCTGGACTTTAGGGGGTCTAGGATGCCTGTAAACCCCTTTTTTGGGCCTCCAAAGTTTTCAACATTTTTGCAGCCTAAAATGGATTTTAAGGCCTTTTTTGGGCTGCTATCATATTCTGAACTTTCAGGGGTGTATGATGCATTTTTTCGTGCACAAAATATTTTTGGGGATTTCAGTGGTCTAGGATGCGGGTTAATGCCCATTTCAGGCTGCAAATGCTTTTGGGACATTCAGAGCTTTCTGACACAGTTTCAAGGCCACCAACATTTTCTGGACTTTAGGGGGTCTACGATGACTGTGAACCCCTTTTTTGTGCCTCCAAAGTTTTCAACATTTTTGCAGCCTAAGATGCATTTTAAGGCCTTTTTTGGGCTGCTATCATATTCTGAACTTTCAGTGGTGCAGGATGCATGTTATTTCCATAAATATTTTTGGGAATTTCAGTGGTCTAGGATGCGGGTTACTGCCCATTTCAGGCTGCAAATGTTTTTGGGATATTCAGAGCTCTCTGACACCGTTTTTGGGCAACCAACATTTTCTGGACTTTAGGGGGTCTAGGATGACTGTAAACCCCTTTTTGGGCCTCCAAAGTTTTCTACATTTTTGCAGCCATAAGATGCATTTTAAGGCATTTTTTGGGCTTCTAACATATTCTGAACTTTCAGAGTGTAAGATGCATTTTTCGTGCCATACATATTTTTGGGAATTTCAATGGTCTAGGATGCGTGTTAATGCCCCTTATAGGCTACAAATGTTTTGGGGATATTCAGATCTCTCTGACACCGTTTTTTGGCCACCAACATTTTCTGGACTTTAGGGGGTCTACGATGCCTGTAAACCCCCTTTTTGGACCTCCAAAGTTTTCAATATTTTTGCAGCCTAAGATGCATTTTAAGGCCTTTTTTGGGCTGCTAACATATTCTGAACTTTCAGCGGTGTAGGATGCATTTTTCGTGCAATGAATATTTTTGGGAATTTCAGTGGTCTAGGATGCGGTTTAATGCCCATTTCAGGCTGCAAATATTTTTGGGACATTCAGAGCTTTCTGACACAGTTTTTAGGCCACCAACATTTTCTGGACTTTAGGGGGTCTAGGATGCCCTTAAACCCCTTTTTTGGGCCTCCAAAGTTTTCAACATTTTTGCAGCCTAAGATGCATTTTAAGGCCTTTTTTGGGCTGCTAACATATTCTTAACTTTCAGCGGTGCAGGATGCATTTTTCGTGCACAAAATATTTTTGGGAATTTCAGTGGTCTAGGATGAGGGTTAATGCCCATTTCAGGCTGCAAATGTTTTTGGGACATTCAGAGCTCTCTGACACAGTTTTTGGGCCACCAACTTTTTCTGGACTTTAGGGGGTCTAGGATGACTGTAAACCCCTTTTTTGGGCCTCCAAAGTTTTCAACATTTTTGCAGCCTAAGATGATTTTTAGGCCTTTTTTGGGCTGCTATCATATTCTGAACTTTCAGTGGTGCAGGATGCATGTTATTTCCATAAATACTTTTGGGAATTTCAGTGGTCTAGGATGCGGGTTAATGCCCATTTCAGGCTGCAAATGTTTTTGGGACATTCCAAGCTTTCTGACACAGTTTCTAGACCACCAACATTTTCTGGACTTTAGGGGGTCTAGGATGACTGTAAACCCCTTTTTTAGGCCTCCAAAGTTTTCAACATTTTTGCAGCCTAAAATGATTTTTAGGACTTTTTTGGGCTGCTATCATATTCTGAACTTTCAGTGGTGCAGGATGCATGTTATTTCCATAAATACTTTTGGGAATTTCAGTGGTCTAGGATGCGGGTTAATGCCCATTTCAGGCTGCAAATGTTTTTGGGACATTCCGAGCTTTCTGACACAGTTTTTAGGCCACCAACATTTTCTGGACTTTAGGGGGTCTAGGATGCCTGTAAACCCCTTTTTTGGGCCTCCAAAGTTTTCTACATTTTTGCAGCCATAAGATGCATTTTAAGGCATTTTTCTGGGCTTCTAACATATTCTGAACTTTCAGCGGTGCAGGATGCATTTTTCGTGCCATAAATATTTTTGGGAATTTCAGTGGTCTAGGATGCGGGTTAATGCCCATTTCAGGCTGCAAATGTTTTTGGGATATTCAGAGCTCTCTGACACCATTTTTGGGCCACCAACATTTTCTGGACTTTAGGGGGTCTAGGATGCCTGTAAACCCCTTTTTTGGGCCTCCAAAGTTTTCTACATTTTTGCAGCCCTAAGATGCATGTTATGGCCTTTTTTGGGCTGCTAACATATTCTGAACTTTCAGCGGTGTAGGATGCATTTTTCGTGCCATAAATATTTTTGGGAATTTCAGTGGTCTAGGATACGTGTTAATGCCCCTTATGGGCTACAAATGTTTTGGGGCTATTCAGAGCTCTCTGACACCGTTTTTTGGCCACCAACATTTTCTGGACTTTAGGGGGTCTAGGATGCCTGTAAACCCCTTTTTTGGGCCTCCAAAGTTTTCAACATTTTTGCAGCCTAAAATGGATTTTAAGGCCTTTTTTGGGCTGCTATCATATTCTGAACTTTCAGGGGTGTAGGATGCATTTTTTCGTGCACAAAATATTTTTGGGGATTTCAGTGGTCTAGGATGCGGGTTAATGCCCATTTCAGGCTGCAAATGCTTTTGGGACATTCAGAGCTTTCTGACACAGTTTCAAGGCCACCAACATTTTCTGGACTTTAGGGGGTCTACGATGACTGTGAACCCCTTTTTTGTGCCTCCAAAGTTTTCAACATTTTTGCAGCCTAAGATGCATTTTAAGGCCTTTTTTGGGCTGCTATCATATTCTGAACTTTCAGTGGTGCAGGATGCATGTTATTTCCATAAATATTTTTGGGAATTTCAGTGGTCTAGGATGCGGGTTACTGCCCATTTCAGGCTGCAAATGTTTTTGGGATATTCTGAGCTCTCTGACACCGTTTTTGGGCAACCAACATTTTCTAGACTTTAGGGGGTCTAGGATGACTGTAAACCCCTTTTTGGGCCTCCAAAGTTTTCTACATTTTTGCAGCCATAAGATGCATTTTAAGGCATTTTTTGGGCTTCTAACATATTCTGAACTTTCAGAGTGTAAGATGCATTTTTCGTGCCATACATATTTTTGGGAATTTCAATGGTCTAGGATGCGTGTTAATGCCCCTTATAGGCTACAAATGTTTTGGGGATATTCAGATCTCTCTGACACCGTTTTTTGGCCACCAACATTTTCTGGACTATAGGGGGTCTACGATGCCTGTAAACCCCTTTTTTGGACCTCCAAAGTTTTCAATATTTTTGCAGCCTAAGATGCATTTTAAGGCCTTTTTTGGGCTGCTAACATATTCTGAACTTTCAGCGGTGTAGGATGCATTTTTTGTGCAATGAATATTTTTGGGAATTTCAGTGGTCTAGAATGTGATTTAATGCCCATTTCAGGCTGCAAATATTTTTGGGACATTCAGAGCTTTCTGACACAGTTTTTAGGCCACCAACATTTTCTGGACTTTAAGGGGTCTAGGATACCTGTAAACCCCTTTTTTGGGCCTTCAAAGTTTTCTACATTTTTGCAGCCATAAGATGCATTTTAAGGCATTTTTCTGGGCTTCTAACATATTCTGAACTTTCAGCGGTGCAGGATGCATTTTTCGTGCCATAAATATTTTTGGGAATTTCAGTGGTCTAGGATGCGGGTTAATGCCCATTTCAGGCTGCAAATGTTTTTGGGATATTCAGAGCTCTCTGACACCATTTTTGGGCCACCACATTTTCTGGACTTTAGGGGGTCTAGGATACCTGTAAACCCCTTTTTTGGGCCTCCAAAGTTTTCTACATTTTTGCAGCCATAAGATGCATTTTAAGGCATTTTTCTGGGCTTCTAACATATTCTGAACTTTCAGGGGTGTAGGATGCATTTTTCGTGCCATAAATATTTTTGGGAATTTCAGTGGTCTAGGATGCGGGTTAATGCCCATTTCAGGCTGCAGATGTTTTTGGGACATTCCGAGCTTTCTGACACAGTTTCTAGGCCACCAACATTTTCTGGACTTTAGGGGGTCTAGGATGACTGTAAACCCCTTTTTTGGGCCTCCAAAGTTTTCAACATTTTTGCAGCCTAAGATGCATTTTAAGGCCTTTTTTGGGCTGCTATCATATTCTGAACTTTCAGGGGTGTAGGATGCATTTTTCGTGCCATAAATATTTTTGGGAATTTCAGTGGTCTAGGATGCGGGTTAATGCCCATTTCAGGCTGCAGATGTTTTTGGGACATTCCGAGCTTTCTGATACAGTTTCTAGGCAACCAACATTTTCTGGACTTGGGGTCTAGGATGCCTGTAAACCCCTTTTTTGGGCCTCCAAAGTTTTCAACATTTTTGCAGCCTAAGATGCATTTTAAGGCCTTTTTTGGGCTGCTATCATATTCTGAACTTTCAGCGGTGCAGGATGCATTTTTCGTGCACAAAATATTTTTGGGAATTTCAGTGGTCTAGGATGAGGGTTAATGCCCATTTCAGGCTGCAAATGTTTTTGGGACATTCAGAGCTCCCTGACACAGTTTTTGGGCCACCAACTTTTTCTGGACTTTAGGGGGTCTAGGATGACTGTAAATCCCTTTTTTGGGCCTCTAAAGTTTTCAACATTTTTGCAGCCTAAGATGCATTTTAAGGCCTTTTTTGGGCTGCTATCATATTCTGAACTTTCAGCGGTGCAGGATGCATTTTTCGTGCACAAAATATTTTTGGGGATTTCAGTGGTCTAGGATGCGGGTTAATGCCCATTTCAGGCTGCAAATGCTTTTGGGACATTCAGAGCTTTCTGACACAGTTTCAAGGCCACCAACATTTTCTGGACTTTAGGGGGTCTACAATGACTGTAAACCCCTTTTTTGTGCCTCCAAAGTTTTCAACATTTTTGCAGCCTAAGATGCATTTTAAGGCCTTTTTTGGGCTGCTATCATATTCTGAACTTTCAGTGGTGCAGGATGCATGTTATTTCCATAAATATTTTTGGGAATTTCAGTGGTCTAGGATGCGGGTTACTGCCCATTTCAGGCTGCAAATGTTTTTGGGATATTCAGAGCTCTCTGACACCGTTTTTGGGCAACCAACATTTTCTGGACTTTAGGGGGTCTAGGATGACTGTAAACCCCTTTTTTGGGCCTCTAAAGTTTTCAACATTTTTGCAGCCTAAGATGCATATTAAGGCCTTTTTTGGGCTGCAACATATTCTGAACTTTCAGTGGTGTAGGATGCGTTTTCCTGCCATGAGTATTTTTAGGAATTTCAGTGGTCTAGGATGCGGGTTAATGCCCATTTCAGGCTGCAAATGTTTTTGGGACATTCAGAGCTTTCTGACACAGTTTTTAGGCCACCAACATTTTCTGGACTTTAGGGGGTCTAGGATGCATGTAAACCCCTTTTTTGGGCCTCCAAAGTTTTCTACATTTTTGCAGCCATAAGATGCATTTTAAGGCATTTTTTGGGCTTCTAACATATTCTGAACTTTCAGATTGTAACATGCATTTTTCGTGCCATACATATTTTTGGGAATTTCAATGGTCTAGGATGCGTGTTAATGCCCCTTATAGGCTACAAATGTTTTGGGGATATTCAGAGCTCTCTGACACCGTTTTTTGGCCACCAACATTTTCTGGACTTTAGGGGGTCTACGATGCCTGTAAACCCCTTTTTTGGACCTCCAAAGTTTTCAATATTTTTGCAGCCTAAGATGCATTTTAAGGCCTTTTTTGGGCTGCTAACATATTCTGAACTTTCAGCGGTGTAGGATGCATTTTTCGTGCAATGAATATTTTTGGGAATTTCAGTGGTCTAGGATGCGGTTTAATGCCCATTTCAGGCTGCAAATATTTTTGGGACATTCAGAGCTTTCTGACACAGTTTTTAGGCCACCAACATTTTCTGGACTTTAGGGGGTCTAGGATGCCTGTAAACCCCTTTTTTGGGCCTCCAAAGTTTTCAACATTTTTGCAGCCTAAAATGCATTTTAAGGCCTTTTTTGGGCTGCTATCATATTCTGAACTTTCAGCGGTGCAGGATGCATTTTTCGTGCACAAAATATTTTTGGGAATTTCAGTGGTCTAGGATGAGGGTTAATGCCCATTTCAGGCTGCAAATGTTTTTGGGACATTCAGAGCTCTCTGACATAGTTTTTGGGCCACCAACTTTTTCTGGACTTTTGGTGGTCTAGGATGACTGTAAACCCCTTTTTTGGGCCTCTAAAGTTTTCAACATTTTTGCTGCCTAAAATGCATATTAAGGCCTTTTTTGGGCTGCTAACATATTCTGAACTTTCAGTGGTGTAGGATGCATTTTTCGTGCCATAAATATTTTTGGGATTTTCAGTGGTCTAGGATGAGGGTTAATGCCCATTTCAGGCTGCAAATGTTTTTGGGACATTCAGAGCTCTCTGACACAGTTTTTGGGCCACCAACATTTTCCGGACTTTAGGGGGTCTAGGATGACTGTAAACCCCTTTTTTGGGCCTCCAAAGTTTTCAACATTTTTGCAGCCTAAGATGATTTTTAGGCCTTTTTTGGGCTGCTATCATATTCTGAACTTTCAATGGTGCAGGATGCATGTTATTTCATAAATACTTTTGAGAATTTCAGTGGTCTAGGATGCGGATTAATGCCCATTTCAGGCTGCAAATGTTTTTGGGACATTCCGAGCTTTCTGACACAGTTTCTAGACCACCAACATTTTCTGGACTTTAGGGGGTCTAGGATGACTGTAAACCCCTTTTTTGGGCCTCCAAAGTTTTCAACATTTTTGCAGCCTAAGATGATTTTTAGGCCTTTTTTGGGCTGCTATCATATTCTGAACTTTCAGTGGTGCAGGATGCATGTTATTTCCATAAATACTTTTGGGAATTTCAGTGGTCTAGGATGCGGGTTAATGCCCATTTCAGGCTGCAAATGTTTTTGGGACATTCCGAGCTTTCTGACACAGTTTTTAGGCCACCAACATTTTCTGGACTTTAGGGGGTCTAGGATGCCTGTAAACCCCTTTTTTGGGCCTCCAAAGTTTTCTAAATTTTTGCAGCCATAAGATGCATTTTAAGGCATTTTTCTGGGCTTCTAACATATTCTGAACTTTCAGCGGTGCAGGATGCATTTTTCGTGCCATAAATATTTTTGGGAATTTCAGTGGTCTAGGATGCGGGTTAATGCCCATTTCAGGCTGCAAATGTTTTTGGGATATTCAGAGCTCTCTGACACCATTTTTGGGCCACCAACATTTTCTGGACTTTAGGGGGTCTAGGATGCCTGTAAACCCCTTTTTTGGGCCTCCAAAGTTTTCTACATTTTTGCAGCCCTAAGATGCATGTTATGGCCTTTTTTGGGCTGCTAACATATTCTGAACTTTCAGCGGTGTAGGATGCATTTTTCGTGCCCTAAATATTTTTGGGAATTTCAGTGGTCTAGGATACGTGTTAATGCCCCTTATGGGCTACAAATGTTTTGGGGCATTCAGAGCTCTCTGACACCGTTTTTGGCCACCAACATTTTCTGGACTTTAGGGGGTCTAGGATGCCTGTAAACCCCTTTTTTGGGCCTCCAAAGTTTTCAACATTTTTGCAGCCTAAGATGGATTTTAAGGCCTTTTTTGGGCTGCTATCATATTCTGAACTTTCAGGGGTGTAGGATGCATTTTTTCGTGCACAAAATATTTTTGGGGATTTCAGTGGTCTAGGATGCGGGTTAATGCCCATTTCAGGCTGCAAATGCTTTTGGGACATTCAGAGCTTTCTGACACAGTTTCAAGGCCACCAACATTTTCTGGACTTTAGGGGGTCTACGATGACTGTAAACCCCTTTTTTGTGCCTCCAAAGTTTTCAACATTTTTGCAGCCTAAGATGCATTTTAAGGCCTTTTTTGGGCTGCTATCATATTCTGAACTTTCAGTGGTGCAGGATGCATGTTATTTCCATAAATATTTTTGGGAATTTCAGTGGTCTAGGATGCGGGTTACTGCCCATTTCAGGCTGCAAATGTTTTTGGGACATTCCCAGCTTTCTGACACAGTTTCTAGAATACTAAGATGCATTTTAAGGCCTTTTTTGGGCTGCTATCATATTCTGAACTTTCAGCGGTGCAGGATGCATTTTTCGTGCACAAAATATTTTTGGGAATTTCAGTGGTCTAGGATGAGGGTTAATGCCCATTTCAGGCTGCAAATGTTTTTGGGACATTCAGAGCTCTCTGACACAGTTTTTGGGCCACCAACTTTTTCTGGACTTTAGGGGGTCTAGGATGACTGTAAATCCCTTTTTTGGGCCTCTAAAGTTTTCAACATTTTTGCAGCCTAAAATGCATATTAAGGCCTTTTTTGGCCTGCTAACATATTCTGAACTTTCAGTGGTGTAGGATGCATTTTTCGTGCCATAAATATTTTTGGGATTTTCAGTGGTCTAGGATGCGGGTTAATGCCCATTTCAGGCAGTAAATGTTTTTGGGACATTCAGAGCTCTCTGACACAGTTTTTGGGCCACCAACATTTTCTGGACTTTAGGGGGTTAGGATGACTGTAAACCCCTTTTTTGGGCCTCCAAAGTTTTCAACATTTTTGCAGCCTAAGATGATTTTTAGGCCTTTTTTGGGCTGCTATCATATTCTGAACTTTCAGTGGTGCAGGATGCATGTTATTTCCATAAATACTTTTGGGAATTTCAGTGGTCTAGGATGCGGGTTAATGCCCATTTCAGGCTGCAAATGTTTTTGGGACATTCCGAGCTTTCTGACACAGTTTCTAGACCACCAACATTTTCTGGACTTTAGGGGGTCTAGGATGACTGTAAACCCCTTTTTTGGGCCTCCAAAGTTTTCAACATTTTTGCAGCCTAAGATGATTTTTAGGCCTTTTTTGGGCTGCTATCATATTCTGAACTTTCAGTTGTGCAGGATGCATGTTATTTCCATAAATACTTTTGGGAATTTCAGTGGTCTAGGATGCGGGTTAATGCCCATTTCAGGCTGCAAATGTTTTTGGGACATTCCGAGCTTTCTGACACAGTTTTTAGGCCACCAACATTTTCTGGACTTTAGGGGGTCTAGGATGCCTGTAAACCCCTTTTTTGGGCCTCCAAAGTTTTCTACATTTTTGCAGCCATAAGATGCATTTTACGGCATTTTTCTGGGCTTCTAACATATTCTGAACTTTCAGCGGTGCAGGGTGCATTTTTCGTGCCATAAATATTTTTGGGAATTTCAGTGGTCTAGGATGCGGGTTAATGCCCATTTCAGGCTGCACATGTTTTTGGGATATTCAGAGCTCTCTGACACCATTTTTGGGCCACCAACATTTTCTGGACTTTAGGGGGTCTAGGATGCCTGTAAACCCCTTTTTTGGGCCTCCAAAGTTTTCTACATTTTTGCAGCCCTAAGATGCATGTTATGGCCTTTTTTGGGCTGCTAACATATTCTGAACTTTCAGCGGTGTCGGATGCATTTTTCGTGCCATAAATATTTTTGGGAATTTCAGTGGTCTAGGATATGTGTTAATGCCCCTTATGGGCTACAAATGTTTTGGGGCTATTCAGAGCTCTCTGACACCGTTTTTTGGCCGCCAACATTTTCTGGACTTTAGGGGGTCTAGGATGCCTGTAAACCCCTTTTTTGGGCCTCCAAAGTTTTCAACATTTTTGCAGCCTAAGATGGATTTTAAGGCCTTTTTTGGGCTGCTATCATATTCTGAACTTTCAGGGGTGTAGGATGCATTTTTTCGTGCACAAAATATTTTTGGGGATTTCAGTGGTCTAGGATGCGGGTTAATGCCCATTTCAGGCTGCAAATGCTTTTGGGACATTCAGAGCTTTCTGACACAGTTTCAAGGCCACCAACATTTTCTGGACTTTAGGGGGTCTACAATGACTGTAAACCCCTTTTTTGTGCCTCCAAAGTTTTCAACATTTTTGCAGCCTAAGATGCATTTTAAGGCCTTTTTTGGGCTGCTATCATATTCTGAACTTTCAGTGGTGCAGGATGCATGTTATTTCCATAAATATTTTTGGGAATTTCAGTGGTCTAGGATGCGGGTTACTGCCCATTTCAGGCTGCAAATGTTTTTGGGATATTCAGAGCTCTCTGACACCGTTTTTGGGCAACCAACATTTTCTGGACTTTAGGGGGTCTAGGATGACTGTAAACCCCTTTTTTGGGCCTCTAAAGTTTTCAACATTTTTGCAGCCTAAGATGCATATTAAGGCCTTTTTTGGGCTGCAACATATTCTGAACTTTCAGTGGTGTAGGATGCGTTTTCCTGCCATGAGTATTTTTAGGAATTTCAGTGGTCTAGGATGCGGGTTAATGCCCATTTCAGGCTGCAAATGTTTTTGGGACATTCAGAGCTTTCTGACACAGTTTTTAGGCCACCAACATTTTCTGGACTTTAGGGGGTCTAGGATGCATGTAAACCCCTTTTTTGGGCCTCCAAAGTTTTCTACATTTTTGCAGCCATAAGATGCATTTTAAGGCATTTTTTGGGCTTCTAACATATTCTGAACTTTCAGAGTGTAACATGCATTTTTCGTGCCATACATATTTTTGGGAATTTCAATGGTCTAGGATGCGTGTTAATGCCCCTTATAGGCTACAAATGTTTTGGGGATATTCAGAGCTCTCTGACACCGTTTTTTGGCCACCAACATTTTCTGGACTTTAGGGGGTCTACGATGCCTGTAAACCCCTTTTTTGGACCTCCAAAGTTTTCAATATTTTTGCAGCCTAAGATGCATTTTAAGGCCTTTTTTGGGCTGCTAACATATTCTGAACTTTCAGCGGTGTAGGATGCATTTTTCGTGCAATGAATATTTTTGGGAATTTCAGTGGTCTAGGATGCGGTTTAATGCCCATTTCAGGCTGCAAATATTTTTGGGACATTCAGAGCTTTCTGACACAGTTTTTAGGCCACCAACATTTTCTGGACTTTAGGGGGTCTAGGATGCCTGTAAACCCCTTTTTTGGGCCTCCAAAGTTTTCAACATTTTTGCAGCCTAAGATGCATTTTAAGGCCTTTTTTGGGCTGCTATCATATTCTGAACTTTCAGCGGTGCAGGATGCATTTTTCGTGCACAAAATATTTTTGGGAATTTCAGTGGTCTAGGATGAGGGTTAATGCCCATTTCAGGCTGCAAATGTTTTTGGGACATTCAGAGCTCTCTGACATAGTTTTTGGGCCACCAACTTTTTCTGGACTTTTGGTGGTCTAGGATGACTGTAAACCCCTTTTTTGGGCCTCTAAAGTTTTCAACATTTTTGCTGCCTAAAATGCATATTAAGGCCTTTTTTGGGCTGCTAACATATTCTGAACTTTCAGTGGTGTAGGATGCATTTTTCGTGCCATAAATATTTTTGGGATTTTCAGTGGTCTAGGATGAGGGTTAATGCCCATTTCAGGCTGCAAATGTTTTTGGGACATTCAGAGCTCTCTGACACAGTTTTTGGGCCACCAACATTTTCCGGACTTTAGGGGGTCTAGGATGACTGTAAACCCCTTTTTTGGGCCTCCAAAGTTTTCAACATTTTTGCAGCCTAAGATGATTTTTAGGCCTTTTTTGGGCTGCTATCATATTCTGAACTTTCAGTGGTGCAGGATGCATGTTATTTCATAAATACTTTTGAGAATTTCAGTGGTCTAGGATGCGGATTAATGCCCATTTCAGGCTGCAAATGTTTTTGGGACATTCCGAGCTTTCTGACACAGTTTCTAGACCACCAACATTTTCTGGACTTTAGGGGGTCTAGGATGACTGTAAACCCCTTTTTTGGGCCTCCAAAGTTTTCAACATTTTTGCAGCCTAAGATGATTTTTAGGCCTTTTTTGGGCTGCTATCATATTCTGAACTTTCAGTGGTGCAGGATGCATGTTATTTCCATAAATACTTTTGGGAATTTCAGTGGTCTAGGATGCGGGTTAATGCCCATTTCAGGCTGCAAATGTTTTTGGGACATTCCGAGCTTTCTGACACAGTTTTTAGGCCACCAACATTTTCTGGACTTTAGGGGGTCTAGGATGCCTGTAAACCCCTTTTTTGGGCCTCCAAAGTTTTCTAAATTTTTGCAGCCATAAGATGCATTTTAAGGCATTTTTCTGGGCTTCTAACATATTCTGAACTTTCAGCGGTGCAGGATGCATTTTTCGTGCCATAAATATTTTTGGGAATTTCAGTGGTCTAGGATGCGGGTTAATGCCCATTTCAGGCTGCAAATGTTTTTGGGATATTCAGAGCTCTCTGACACTATTTTTGGGCCACCAACATTTTCTGGACTTTAGGGGGTCTAGGATGCCTGTAAACCCCTTTTTTGGGCCTCCAAAGTTTTCTACATTTTTGCAGCCCTAAGATGCATGTTATGGCCTTTTTTGGGCTGCTAACATATTCTGAACTTTCAGCGGTGTAGGATGCATTTTTCGTGCCCTAAATATTTTTGGGAATTTCAGTGGTCTAGGATACGTGTTAATGCCCCTTATGGGCTACAAATGTTTTGGGGCATTCAGAGCTCTCTGACACCGTTTTTGGCCACCAACATTTTCTGGACTTTAGGGGGTCTAGGATGCCTGTAAACCCCTTTTTTGGGCCTCCAAAGTTTTCAACATTTTTGCAGCCTAAGATGGATTTTAAGGCCTTTTTTGGGCTGCTATCATATTCTGAACTTTCAGGGGTGTAGGATGCATTTTTTCGTGCACAAAATATTTTTGGGGATTTCAGTGGTCTAGGATGCGGGTTAATGCCCATTTCAGGCTGCAAATGCTTTTGGGACATTCAGAGCTTTCTGACACAGTTTCAAGGCCACCAACATTTTCTGGACTTTAGGGGGTCTACGATGACTGTAAACCCCTTTTTTGTGCCTCCAAAGTTTTCAACATTTTTGCAGCCTAAGATGCATTTTAAGGCCTTTTTTGGGCTGCTATCATATTCTGAACTTTCAGTGGTGCAGGATGCATGTTATTTCCATAAATATTTTTGGGAATTTCAGTGGTCTAGGATGCGGGTTACTGCCCATTTCAGGCTGCAAATGTTTTTGGGACATTCCCAGCTTTCTGACACAGTTTCTAGAATACTAAGATGCATTTTAAGGCCTTTTTTGGGCTGCTATCATATTCTGAACTTTCAGCGGTGCAGGATGCATTTTTCGTGCACAAAATATTTTTGGGAATTTCAGTGGTCTAGGATGAGGGTTAATGCCCATTTCAGGCTGCAAATGTTTTTGGGACATTCAGAGCTCTCTGACACAGTTTTTGGGCCACTAACTTTTTCTGGACTTTAGGGGTTCTAGGACGACTGTAAACCCCTTTTTTGGGCCTCTAAAGTTTTCAACATTTTTGCTGCCTAAGATGCATTTTAAGGCCTTTTTTGGGCTGCTATCATATTCTGAACTTTCAGTGGTGCAGGATGCATGTTATTTCCATAAATATTTTTGGGAATTTCAGTGGTCTAGGATGTGGGTTACTGCCCATTTCAGGCTGCAAATGTTTTTGGGATATTCAGAGCTCTCTGACACCGTTTTTGGGCAACCAACATTTTCTGGACTTTAGGGGGTCTAGGATGACTGTAAACCCCTTTTTTGGGCCTCTAAAGTTTTCAACATTTTTGCAGCCTAAGATGCATATTAAGGCCTTTTTTGGGCTGCTAACATATTCTGAACTTTCAGTGGTGTAGGATGCGTTTTCCTGCCATGAATATTTTTGGGAATTTCAGTGGTCTAGGATGCGGGTTAATGCCCATTTCAGGCTGCAAATGTTTTTGGGACATTCAGAGCTTTCTGACACAGTTTTTAGGCCACCAACATTTTCTGGACTTTAGGGGGTCTAGGATGCATGTAAACCCCTTTTTTGGGCCTCCAAAGTTTTCAACATTTTTGCAGCCTAAGATGCATTTTAAGGCCTTTTTTGGGCTGCTATCATATTCTGAACTTTCAGCGGTGCAGGATGCATTTTTCGTGCACAAAATATTTTTGGGAATTTCAGTGGTCTAGGATGAGGGTTAATGCCCATTTCAGGCTGCAAATGTTTTTGGGACATTCAGAGCTCTCTGACACAGTTTTTGGGCCACCAACATTTTCCGGACTTTAGGGGGTCTAGGATGACTGTAAACCCCTTTTTTGGGCCTCCAAAGTTTTCAACATTTTTGCAGCCTAAGATGATTTTTAGGCCTTTTTTGGGCTGCTATCATATTCTGAACTTTCAGTGGTGCAGGATGCATGTTATTTCCATAAATACTTTTGGGAATTTCAGTGGTCTAGGATGCGGGTTAATGCCCATTTCAGGCTGCAAATGTTTTTGGGACATTCCGAGCTTTCTGACACAGTTTCTAGACCACCAACATTTTCTGGACTTTAGGGGGTCTATGATGACTGTAAACCCCTTTTTTGGGCCTCCAAAGTTTTCAACATTTTTGCCGCCTAAGATGATTTTTAGGCCTTTTTTGGGCTGCTATCATATTCTGAACTTTCAGTGGTGCAGGATGCATTTTTCGTGCCATAAATATTTTTGGGAATTTCAGTGGTCTAGGATGCGGGTTAATTCCCATTTCAGGCTGCAAATGTTTTTGGGATATTCAGAGCACTCTGACACCATTTTTGGGCCACCAACATTTTCTGGACTTTAGGGGGTCTAGGATGCCTGTAAACCCCTTTTTTGGGCCTCCAAAGTTTTCTACATTTTTGCAGCCCTAAGATGCATGTTATGGCCTTTTTTGGGCTGCTAACATATTCTGAACTTTCAGCGGTGTAGGATGCATTTTTCGTGCCATAAATATTTTTGGGAATTTCAGTGGTCTAGGATACGTGTTAATGCCCCTTATGGGCTACAAATGTTTTGGGGCTATTCAGAGCTCTCTGACACCGTTTTTTGGCCACCAACATTTTCTGGACTTTAGGGGGTCTAGGATGCCTGTAAACCCCTTTTTTGGGCCTCCAAAGTTTTCAACATTTTTGCAGCCTAAAATGGATTTTAAGGCCTTTTTTGGGCTGCTATCATATTCTGAACTTTCAGGGGTGTAGGATGCATTTTTTCGTGCACAAAATATTTTTGGGGATTTCAGTGGTCTAGGATGCGGGTTAATGCCCATTTCAGGCTGCAAATGCTTTTGGGACATTCAGAGCTTTCTGACACAGTTTCAAGGCCACCAACATTTTCTGGACTTTAGGGGGTCTACGATGACTGTGAACCCCTTTTTTGTGCCTCCAAAGTTTTCAACATTTTTGCAGCCTAAGATGCATTTTAAGGCCTTTTTTGGGCTGCTATCATATTCTGAACTTTCAGTGGTGCAGGATGCATGTTATTTCCATAAATATTTTTGGGAATTTCAGTGGTCTAGGATGCGGGTTACTGCCCATTTCAGGCTGCAAATGTTTTTGGGATATTCAGAGCTCTCTGACACGGTTTTTGGGCAACCAACATTTTCTGGACTTTAGGGGGTCTAGGATGACTGTAAACCCGTTTTTGGGCCTCCAAAGTTTTCTACATTTTTGCAGCCATAAGATGCATTTTAAGGCATTTTTTGGGCTTCTAACATATTCTGAACTTTCAGAGTGTAAGATGCATTTTTCGTGCCATACATATTTTTGGGAATTTCAATGGTCTAGGATGCGTGTTAATGCCCCTTATAGGCTACAAATGTTTTGGGGATATTCAGATCTCTCTGACACCGTTTTTTGGCCACCAACAATTTCTGGACTTTAGGGGGTCTACGATGCCTGTAAACCCCTTTTTTGGACCTCCAAAGTTTTCAATATTTTTGCAGCCTAAGATGCATTTTAAGGCCTTTTTTGGGCTGCTAACATATTCTGAACTTTCAGCGGTGTAGGATGCATTTTTCGTGCAATGAATATTTTTGGGAATTTCAGTGGTCTAGGATGCGGTTTAATGCCCATTTCAGGCTGCAAATATTTTTGGGACATTCAGAGCTTTCTGACACAGTTTTTAGGCCACCAACATTTTCTGGACTTTAGGGGGTCTAGGATGCCCTTAAACCCCTTTTTTGGGCCTCCAAAGTTTTCAACATTTTTGCAGCCTAAGATGCATTTTAAGGCCTTTTTTGGGCTGCTAACATATTCTGAACTTTCAGCGGTGCAGGATGCATTTTTCGTGCACAAAATATTTTTGGGAATTTCAGTGGTCTAGGATGAGGGTTAATGCCCATTTCAGGCTGCAAATGTTTTTGGGACATTCAGAGCTCTCTGACACAGTTTTTGGGCCACCAACTTTTTCTGGACTTTAGGGGGTCTAGGATGACTGTAAACCCCTTTTTTGGGCCTCCAAAGTTTTCAACATTTTTGCAGCCTAAGATGATTTTTAGGCCTTTTTTGGGCTGCTATCATATTCTGAACTTTCAGTGGTGCAGGATGCATGTTATTTCCATAAATACTTTTGGGAATTTCAGTGGTCTAGGATGCGGGTTAATGCCCATTTCAGGCTGCAAATGTTTTTGGGACATTCCAAGCTTTCTGACACAGTTTCTAGACCACCAACATTTTCTGGACTTTAGGGGGTCTAGGATGACTGTAAACCCCTTTTTTAGGCCTCCAAAGTTTTCAACATTTTTGCAGCCTAAAATGATTTTTAGGACTTTTTTGGGCTGCTATCATATTCTGAACTTTCAGTGGTGCAGGATGCATGTTATTTCCATAAATACTTTTGGGAATTTCAGTGGTCTAGGATGCGGGTTAATGCCCATTTCAGGCTGCAAATGTTTTTGTGACATTCCGAGCTTTCTGACACAGTTTTTAGGCCACCAACATTTTCTGGACTTTAGGGGGTCTAGGATGCCTGTAAACCCCTTTTTTGGGCCTCCAAAGTTTTCTACATTTTTGCAGCCATAAGATGCATTTTAAGGCATTTTTCTGGGCTTCTAACATATTCTGAACTTTCAGCGGTGCAGGATGCATTTTTCGTGCCATAAATATTTTTGGGAATTTCAGTGGTCTAGGATGCGGGTTAATGCCCATTTCAGGCTGCAAATGTTTTTGGGATATTCAGAGCTCTCTGACACCATTTTTGGGCCACCAACATTTTCTGGACTTTAGGGGGTCTAGGATGCCTGTAAACCCCTTTTTTGGGCCTCCAAAGTTTTCTACATTTTTGCAGCCCTAAGATGCATGTTATGGCCTTTTTTGGGCTGCTAACATATTCTGAACTTTCAGCGGTGTAGGATGCATTTTTCGTGCCATAAATATTTTTGGGAATTTCAGTGGTCTAGGATACGTGTTAATGCCCCTTATGGGCTACAAATGTTTTGGGGCTATTCAGAGCTCTCTGACACCGTTTTTTGGCCACCAACATTTTCTGGACTTTAGGGGGTCTAGGATGCCTGTAAACCCCTTTTTTGGGCCTCCAAAGTTTTCAACATTTTTGCAGCCTAAAATGGATTTTAAGGCCTTTTTTGGGCTGCTATCATATTCTGAACTTTCAGGGGTGTAGGATGCATTTTTTCGTGCACAAAATATTTTTGGGGATTTCAGTGGTCTAGGATGCGGGTTAATGCCCATTTCAGGCTGCAAATGCTTTTGGGACATTCAGAGCTTTCTGACACAGTTTCAAGGCCACCAACATTTTCTGGACTTTAGGGGGTCTACGATGACTGTGAACCCCTTTTTTGTGCCTCCAAAGTTTTCAACATTTTTGCAGCCTAAGATGCATTTTAAGGCCTTTTTTGGGCTGCTATCATATTCTGAACTTTCAGTGGTGCAGGATGCATGTTATTTCCATAAATATTTTTGGGAATTTCAGTGGTCTAGGATGCGGGTTACTGCCCATTTCAGGCTGCAAATGTTTTTGGGATATTCAGAGCTCTCTGACACCGTTTTTGGGCAACCAACATTTTCTGGACTTTAGGGGGTCTAGGATGACTGTAAACCCCTTTTTGGGCCTCCAAAGTTTTCTACATTTTTGCAGCCATAAGATGCATTTTAAGGCATTTTTTGGGCTTCTAACATATTCTGAACTTTCAGAGTGTAAGATGCATTTTTCGTGCCATACATATTTTTGGGAATTTCAATGGTCTAGGATGCGTGTTAATGCCCCTTATAGGCTACAAATGTTTTGGGGATATTCAGATCTCTCTGACACCGTTTTTTGGCCACCAACATTTTCTGGACTTTAGGGGGTCTACGATGCCTGTAAACCCCTTTTTTGGACCTCCAAAGTTTTCAATATTTTTGCAGCCTAAGATGCATTTTAAGGCCTTTTTTGGGCTGCTAACATATTCTGAACTTTCAGCGGTGTAGGATGCATTTTTTGTGCAATGAATATTTTTGGGAATTTCAGTGGTCTAGGATGCGGTTTAATGCCCATTTCAGGCTGCAAATATTTTTGGGACATTCAGAGCTTTCTGACACAGTTTTTAGGCCACCAACATTTTCTGGACTTTAAGGGGTCTAGGATACCTGTAAACCCCTTTTTTGGGCCTCCAAAGTTTTCTACATTTTTGCAGCCATAAGATGCATTTTAAGGCATTTTTCTGGGCTTCTAACATATTCTGAACTTTCAGCGGTGCAGGATGCATTTTTCGTGCCATAAATATTTTTGGGAATTTCAGTGGTCTAGGATGCGGGTTAATGCCCATTTCAGGCTGCAAATGTTTTTGGGATATTCAGAGCTCTCTGACACCATTTTTGGGCCACCACATTTTCTGGACTTTAGGGGGTCTAGGATACCTGTAAACCCCTTTTTTGGGCCTCCAAAGTTTTCTAAATTTTTGCAGCCATAAGATGCATTTTAAGGCATTTTTCTGGGCTTCTAACATATTCTGAACTTTCAGGGGTGTAGGATGCATTTTTCGTGCCATAAATATTTTTGGGAATTTCAGTGGTCTAGGATGCGGGTTAATGCCCATTTCAGGCTGCAGATGTTTTTGGGACATTCCAAGCTTTCTGACACAGTTTCTAGGCCACCAACATTTTCTGGACTTTAGGGGGTCTAGGATGACTTTAAACCCCTTTTTTGGGCCTCCAAAGTTTTCAACATTTTTGCAGCCTAAGATGCATTTTAAGGCCTTTTTTGGGCTGCTATCATATTCTGAACTTTCAGGGGTGTAGGATGCATTTTTCGTGCCATAAATATTTTTGGGAATTTCAGTGGTCTAGGATGCGGGTTAATGCCCATTTCAGGCTGCAGATGTTTTTGGGACATTCCGAGCTTTCTGACACAGTTTCTAGGCAACCAACATTTTCTGGACTTGGGGTCTAGGATGCCTGTAAACCCCTTTTTTGGGCCTCCAAAGTTTTCAACATTTTTGCAGCCTAAGATGCATTTTAAGGCCTTTTTTGGGCTGCTATCATATTCTGAACTTTCAGCGGTGCAGGATGCATTTTTCGTGCACAAAATATTTTTGGGAATTTCAGTGGTCTAGGATGAGGGTTAATGCCCATTTCAGGCTGCAAATGTTTTTGGGACATTCAGAGCTCTCTGACACAGTTTTTGGGCCACCAACTTTTTCTGACTTTAGGGGGTCTAGGATGACTGTAAACCCCTTTTTTGGGCCTCCAAAGTTTTCAACATTTTTGCAGCCTAAGATGATTTTTAGGCCTTTTTTGGGCTGCTATCATATTCTGAACTTTCAATGGTGCAGGATGCATGTTATTTCCATAAATACTTTTGGGAATTTCAGTGGTCTAGGATGCGGGTTAATGCCCATTTCAGGCTGCAAATGTTTTTGGGACATTCCAAGCTTTCTGACACAGTTTCTAGACCACCAACATTTTCTGGACTTTAGGGGGTCTAGGATGACTGTAAACCCCTTTTTTGGGCCTCCAAAGTTTTCAACATTTCTGCAGCCTAAAATGATTTTTAGGCCTTTTTTGGGCTGCTATCATATTCTGAACTTTCAGTGGTGCAGGATGCATGATATTTCCATAAATACTTTTGGGAATTTCAGTGGTCTAGGATGCGGGTTAATGCCCATTTCAGGCTGCAAATGTTTTTGGGACATTCCAAGCTTTCTGACACAGTTTTTAGGCCACCAACATTTTCTGGACTTTAGGGGGTCTAGGATGCCTGTAAACCCCTTTTTTGGGCCTCCAAAGTTTTCTACATTTTTGCAGCCATAAGATGCATTTTAAGGCATTTTTCTGGGCTTCTAACATATTCTGAACTTTCAGCGGTGCAGGATGCATTTTTCGTGCCATAAATATTTTTGGGAATATCAGTGGTCTAGGATGCGGGTTAATGCCCATTTCAGGCTGCAAATGTTTTTGGGATATTCAGAGCTCTCTGACACCATTTTTGGGCCACCAACATTTTCTGGACTTTAGGGGGTCTAGGATGCCTGTAAACCCCTTTTTTGGGCCTCCAAAGTTTTCTACATTTTTGCAGCCCTAAGATGCATGTTATGGCCTTTTTTGGGCTGCTAACATATTCTGAACTTTCAGCGGTGTAGGATGCATTTTTCGTGCCATAAATATTTTTGGGAATTTCAGTGGTCTAGGATACGTGTTAATGCCCCTTATGGGCTACAAATGTTTTGGGGCTATTCAGGGCTCTCTGACACCGTTTTTTGGCCACCAACATTTTCTGGACTTTAGGGGGTCTAGGATGCCTGTAAACCCCTTTTTTGGGCCTCCAAAGTTTTCAACATTTTTGCAGCCTAAAATGGATTTTAAGGCCTTTTTTGGGCTGCTATCATATTCTGAACTTTCAGGGGTGTAGGATGCATTTTTTCGTGCACAAAATATTTTTGGGGATTTCAGTGGTCTAGGATGCGGGTTAATGCCCATTTCAGGCTGCAAATGCTTTTGGGACATTCAGAGCTTTCTGACACAGTTTCAAGGCCACCAACATTTTCTGGACTTTAGGGGGTCTAGGATGACTGTAAACCCCTTTTTTGGGCCTCCAAAGTTTTCAACATTTTTGCAGCCTAAGATGCATTTTAAGGCCTTTTTTGGGCTGCTATCATATTCTGAACTTTCAGGGGTGTAGGATGCATTTTTCGTGCCATAAATATTTTTGGGAATTTCAGTAGTCTAGGATGCGGGTTAATGCCCATTTCAGGCTGCAGATATTTTTGGGACATTCCGAGCTTTCTGACACAGTTTCTAGGCAACCAACATTTTCTGGACTTGGGGTCTAGGATGCCTGTAAACCCCTTTTTTGGGCCTCCAAAGTTTTCAACATTTTTGCAGCCTAAGATGCATTTTAAGGCCTTTTTTGGGCTGCTATCATATTCTGAACTTTCAGCGGTGCAGGATGCATTTTTCGTGCACAAAATATTTTTGGGAATTTCAGTGGTCTAGGATGAGGGTTAATGCCCATTTCAGGCTGCAAATGTTTTTGGGACATTCAGAGCTCTCTGACACAGTTTTTGGGCCACCAACTTTTTCTGGACTTTAGGGGGTCTAGGATGACTGTAAACCCCTTTTTTGGGCCTCCAAAGTTTTCAACATTTCTGCAGCCTAAAATGATTTTTAGGCCTTTTTTGGGCTGCTATCATATTCTGAACTTTCAGTGGTGCAGGATGCATGTTATTTCCATAAATACTTTTGGGAATTTCAGTGGTCTAGGATGCGGGTTAATGCCCATTTCAGGCTGCAAATGTTTTTGGGACATTCCAAGCTTTCTGACACAGTTTTTAGGCCACCAACATTTTCTGGACTTTAGGGGGTCTAGGATGCCTGTAAACCCCTTTTTTGGGCCTCCAAAGTTTTCTACATTTTTGCAGCCATAAGATGCATTTTAAGGCATTTTTCTGGGCTTCTAACATATTCTGAACTTTCAGCGGTGCAGGATGCATTTTTCGTGCCATAAATATTTTTGGGAATTTCAGTGGTCTAGGATGCGGGTTAATGCCCATTTCAGGCTGCAAATGTTTTTGGGATATTCAGAGCTCTCTGACACCATTTTTGGGCCACCAACATTTTCTGGACTTTAGGGGGTCTAGGATGCCTGTAAACCCCTTTTTTGGGCCTCCAAAGTTTTCTACATTTTTGCAACCCTAAGATGCATGTTATGGCCTTTTTTGGGCTGCTAACATATTCTGAACTTTCAGCGGTGTAGGATGCATTTTTCGTGCCATAAATATTTTTGGGAATTTCAGTGGTCTAGGATACGTGTTAATGCCCCTTATGGGCTACAAATGTTTTGGGGCTATTCAGAGCTCTCTGACACCGTTTTTTGGCCACCAACATTTTCTGGACTTTAGGGGGTCTAGGATGCCTGTAAACCCCTTTTTTGGGCCTCCAAAGTTTTCAACATTTTTGCAGCCTAAAATGGATTTTAAGGCCTTTTTTGGGCTGCTATCATATTCTGAACTTTCAGGGGTGTAGGATGCATTTTTTCGTGCACAAAATATTTTTGGGGATTTCAGTGGTCTAGGATGCGGGTTAATGCCCATTTCAGGCTGCAAATGCTTTTGGGACATTCAGAGCTTTCTGACACAGTTTCAAGGCCACCAACTTTTTCTGGACTTTAGGGGGTCTAGGATGATTGTAAACCCCTTTTTTGGGCCTCCAAAGTTTTCAACATTTTTGCAGCCTAAGATGATTTTTAGGCCTTTTTTGGGCTGCTATCATATTCTGAACTTTCAATGGTGCAGGATGCATGTTATTTCCATAAATACTTTTGGGAATTTCAGTGGTCTAGGATGCGGGTTAATGCCCATTTCAGGCTGCAAATGTTTTTGGGACATTCCAAGCTTTCTGACACAGTTTCTAGACCACCAACATTTTCTGGACTTTAGGGGGTCTAGGATGACTGTAAACCCCTTTTTTGGGCCTCCAAAGTTTTCAACATTTCTGCAGCCTAAAATGATTTTTAGGCCTTTTTTGGGCTGCTATCATATTCTGAACTTTCAGTGGTGCAGGATGCATGTTATTTCCATAAATACTTTTGGGAATTTCAGTGGTCTAGGATGCGGGTTAATGCCCATTTCAAGCTGCAAATGTTTTTGGGACATTCCAAGCTTTCTGACACAGTTTTTAGGCCACCAACATTTTCTGGACTTTAGGGGGTCTAGGATGCCTGTAAACCCCTTTTTTGGGCCTCCAAAGTTTTCTACATTTTTGCAGCCATAAGATGCATTTTAAGGCATTTTTCTGGGCTTCTAACATATTCTGAACTTTCAGCGGTGCAGGATGCATTTTTCGTGCCATAAATATTTTTGGGAATTTCAGTGGTCTAGGATGCGGGTTAATGCCCATTTCAGGCTGCAAATGTTTTTGGGATATTCAGAGCTCTCTGACACCATTTTTGGGCCACCAACATTTTCTGGACTTTAGGGGGTCTAGGATGCCTGTAAACCCCTTTTTTGGGCCTCCAAAGTTTTCTACATTTTTGCAGCCCTAAGATGCATGTTATGGCCTTTTTTGGGCTGCTAACATATTCTGAATTTTCAGCGGTGTAGGATGCATTTTTCGTGCCATAAATATTTTTGGGAATTTCAGTGGTCTAGGATACGTGTTAATGCCCCTTATGGGCTACAAATGTTTTGGGGCTATTCAGAGCTCTCTGACACCGTTTTTTGGCCACCAACATTTTCTGGACTTTAGGGGGTCTAGGATGCCTGTAAACCCCTTTTTTGGGCCTCCAAAGTTTTCAACATTTTTGCAGCCTAAAATGGATTTTAAGGCCTTTTTTGGGCTGCTATCATATTCTGAACTTTCAGGGGTGTAGGATGCATTTTTTCGTGCACAAAATATTTTTGGGGATTTCAGTGGTCTAGGATGCGGGTTAATGCCCATTTCAGGCTGCAAATGCTTTTGGGACATTCAGAGCTTTCTGACACAGTTTCAAGGCCACCAACATTTTCTGGACTTTAGGGGGTCTACGATGACTGTGAACCCCTTTTTTGTGCCTCCAAAGTTTTCAACATTTTTGCAGCCTAAGATGCATTTTAAGGCCTTTTTTGGGCTGCTATCATATTCTGAACTTTCAGTGGTGCAGGATGCATGTTATTTCCATA